>NC_080166.1:19958768-20163613 GCF_950295315.1 Erinaceus europaeus | reverse complement strand
ATTTGATTATGTACTTTATTATGTCTTCTTTCGGCCTTTCTACTTGCTTGCTGAACCTATTGAATCTAAGTTTATTCACAGCAGAGAAAGAAAGGAGTATTCTGTTAGCTCAGTAAGTTTCTTCTAAGGTTATGCAGATGGGGAAAAATCAATTTATACATAATTTTCAGTGACTCACTTTGCTTTTCACTAATCATGAAATAAGAATTTAACTTTTATTTAATATTTTATTTATTGGATAGAGGCAGAGATAAATCAATAGGGTGGGGAGAGAAACAGAGGAGAGAGAGAGAGAGGGAGAGGAAGACCCCTAACCACTTATAAAGTTCCCTCCCCTGCAGTTGGGGATCAGAGGCTTAAACATAGGTCCTTGAGTATGATAGCATATGTGTTTAGTCAGGTGAACTACTGCCTGGCCCCCGAAAATTTATGTTTTAATGTGTACAACAGAGACTAGCCCTGTGGAAGCCTTTATCATCATAGTGACCACCACAGCAGAGTAGGGCTGGGGCAAAAAGTCTGTTCTTTGTGGAGATTGTTTTATGGGGGGGGGGGGGGGGGAGCATACACACTGAATGTTCTAAAAAGATATATTTCAAGGCTGCTGTGGAATTATCTGGTTTCTTTCTAACCTTTTCAATTCAAATGAGTTGACGTTTAGATATGTTTGACCTTCTTAGTAGCATGTCAGAGATGACCTTAGAATAAGCTTCAGAACTCTTACTGTATATTTAAGTATTTTTGTCACCATTAGGACTTCACTGCTCCAAGACAACTTTGTTTCAGACAGATAGCAGATGATAGATATATAGGTGATGAAAGAAAGAAAGAGAGAGAAAGTAAAGGAAAGAGAGAAAGAGAGAGAGAGAGAGAGAGAGAGAGAGAGAGAGAGAGAGAAAGAAAGAAAGAAAGAAAGAAAGAAAGAAAGGAGATAGATACCACAACATCATAACTTTTCCCAGTGCAGTGGGGGCTGGACTCTAACCTGGGTTATTTGCACAAAGTAGGTACCCTCTCAAAAGAGCTATCTTGTGTACCCTAATTTTTTATAATTTTAAGATATTTTATGGAGGAACAAATAATGAGACATTTAACACATTATGTGATGTGTGTGTGTGTGTGTGTGTGTGTGTGTGTGTGTGTGTGTGTGTTTATTGCCACTTGGCTTATCACCGGACTCAGTGAGTACATTTGCTACAGATGTGGCACATCTGTGATGCTGCATTAGCAACAGTTCTTGACTATCATGTCAATCATCTTAATCAACTTCATTTCATTAAAAGCTCAAACTATATAAAAGGATATAGTCTTTGTTTTATCCCCAGTCTGGGTTACAGAAATATAGTTGCTACAATGTCAGCGCCATTAGACACAACATGTCAGGGTCAGTAAACAGCTGATTTGAACAGTGTGCTGCTTGCCATGTGCACGAAGCAGGCATGAGCCCTTCCCCTTCCCCTTCCACAGTATTGAAGAAAGATCTCTTCTCATTCCCTCTCTCTCTCTCTCTCTCTCCCTCACATCTCTATATATAAAAATAGGGGGTAGATGAAAGGAAGAAAAAGAGAAACTAAAATAGGTATCAGTAGAAAATTAAAGAAAAAAATTTCTCAGAGAATGATCAGAGGTCTTTATCAGGATCCAAAATATCTATCATCAGGAATCTTGTTTCTATACCACCACTGAAAGGGAGGCAAATCTTGAAAACACCAGAGGAAGTCAGACACTGGTTCTCTCACCTGAGAGAGAAAAGAAAAAAAAAAGAAGACACTCTGAAATAGTAATAGATGTTAATATGACTTAGAAAGGAAGTTAAGGTAGGACTGTAGAAAAAAAAATGAGGAAAATACATGGGAGATGTATAGGTATAGTTAGGCAGTGATAGGGGCTGGTGCGGTGGCGCACCTGGTTGAGCGCACATGTTACAGTCAGCAAGGACCCAGGTTTGAGCCCCTGATCCCCATCTGCAAGGGGAAAGCTTTGCAAGTGGTGAAGCAGTGTTGCCGGTGTCTCTCTGTCTCTCTCCCTCTCTCTCTCTCCTCCCCACCCTTTCAATTTCTGACTATCTCTATCCAATAAATAAATAAAGATAATGAATTTTTTAAAAAAAATAGTTATCGATAGATATAAAGTCAACGCATATCTGTAACCTTCGGAGAACTACTGAGGTTTCCAGTGGATGAATGTGGACATAGAATTTTGGTGGTGGAAACTGTGGAATTATACTTCATGACCTCATAATTTTGTATATCCATATTCAATCACTAAAAAAAAATAAATGAAAGAGTGGGGATGAAAAAAGAGCGTACACACATTACCATGTGCAAAGATTTTGAGGTTCCAGTGCCCTGCCCCACCCGCAGGGGATAAGCTTCATGAACAGTGAGGCAATGCTACAGGTATCTTTTTCTTTCAGTCTCTCTCTCTCCATTTCTGCTTCTCATGCACCTTAAAAAAATAAAAATTCCTGGGGGCCCGGTGGTAGACCACCTGACTGAGTGCATGTGTTCCAGTGTCCAAGGATGCAGGTTGGAAAATTTTATCAGTGGTTCTTCTTCTAGCGTTTGCCCTTCTTCCATAGCCAGTCAACAGAGTCAGGTTGAGCCTGATGTAAAGTTTCGAGACCTCCTTTGAATCTGGAGAGGTGGCAGTCGTTGACTATGTGGGTCATAGTCTGTCTGGAGCCGCAGGGGCAGTTTGGGTCGTCTCTGGCTCCCCAGCGATGGAACATAGCGGCGCACCGGCCATGGCCTGTTCGATAGCGATTGAGGAGGGCCCAATCATAACGTGCTAGGTCAAAGCCGGGTTGACGCTTGCAGGGGTCTGTGATGAGGTGTTTGTTCTTTACCTCAGCTGACTGCCAGCTCTGTTTCCAAGAGACTGGAACAGAGAAGTTCAGTGTAGGCGTAGGGGACCAGATTGGGTGACGAGACGTCAAGCGTTGGACAGGGTGGGCGAAGATCTCCGCGTATATTGGCAGGTCCGGTCGAGCGTAGACATGGGAAATGAACTTAGATGATGCCGCATCCCGACGAATATCTGGCGGGGCGATGTTGCTAAGAACTGGCAGCCATGGAACCGGGGTGGAACGGATGGTTCCAGAAATTATCCTCATGGAGGAATATAATTTGGAATCGACCAAGTGGACATGGGGCTATGGAACCATACTGGGGCACAGTATTCTGCAGTGGAATAGCATAATGCCAGAGATGATGATCGTAGTGTGGAAGCGCTCGCGCCCCATGAGGAGCTGGCCAGTCTTGCAATGATGTTATTCCTCGCGCCCACCTTTGCTGCAGTTTTTATGAGATGTTCGTGAAATGACAGAGTGTGATCGAGAGTAACGCCAAGATAGACTGGCTGGGCTTCATGCCGGATTCTCGTATCGCCAAGCTGCACATTAAGCTCACGTGAGGCCTAGGCATGGTGTAGATGGAAAACAAATGATACCGTTTTTGCAGTGCTAGGAATTAGTCGCCATTTTTTACAGTAATCAGATATCAGAGACATGTCTTTCATGTTTCCTCGAGGATGTCGAACTTTGATGCCTGAGTTGCACAGCAAATGTCATCGGCGTAGATGAACTTCCTTGAAGAAGTTTCTGGGAGGTCATTGATGTAAATATTAAATAATTATCAGTGGTGAAGCAGTTCTTCACTCGTCTCTCTGTCTCTCTCTCTGCCACACCCTTCCCCACTTGATTTCTGGCTGTCTCTACCCATTCTGTAAATAAAGATAATAATTTTTAAATATAAAAAAATTAAAATTCTTCTAGTACCAATGGAATTTAAAAGATCCCTTATAAAAAGAAATTCCTGGCTGCAAAAATTAAATAAACAGGAGGGAGCTTATTAACAACGTCAAACTGGAATTAAACTTCTTTCTGAAAGAAGCAAAGAGCTGAATAGATGACATATTTTCTTTTCGCTGTTTATATTTTCAATGTTTCTTAAGGTGACATTGGTCTACAAGGCTGTATGTTATAGAAGTAACAATTTCATGTTATTTATTTATTTATTTATTTATTTTGCCTCCAGGGTTATGTTTGGGGGTAGGTGCCTGCACTGTGAATCCACTGCTCCTTTGGCCATTTTTTTTCAATTTTTTCTTTTGTTTGTTTTTGTATAGGACAGAGATAAATTGAGAAATTGAGAGGTGAGGGGAAGATAGTGAGAAAGATAGATACCTGCAAACTTGCTTCACTGTTTGTGGGGAGGAGGGGGCTCAAATCGGAATCCTTGAGGGGGTCCTTGCTCTAAACCTGGTGCACTACCACCTGGCCACATCAATTTTATATTTCTTTTTTTTTTTCCTCCTCCAGGGTTATTGCTGGGCTCGGTGCCTGCACCATGAATCCACCGCTCCTGGAGGCCATTTTTTTTCCCCCTTTTGTTGCCCTTGTTGTAGCTTCGTTGTGGTTATTATTATTGCCCTTGTTGACGCAATTCGTTGTTGCATAGGACAGAGAGAAATGGAGAGAGGAGGGGAAGACAGAGAAGGGGAGAGAAAGATAAACACCTGCAGACCTGCTTCACCGCCTGTGAAGCGACTCCCCTGCAGGTGGGGAGCCGGGGGCTCGAACCGGGATCCTTATGCCGGTCCCTGAGCTTTGCGCCACATGCGCTTAACCCACTGCGCCACCTCCCGACCCCCTCAATTTTATATTTCTTATTCATGTATATCAAGAGCCACAACTCACCCAATACCAAAGTACCAATCACCCTATAACACAGACTCCTGGCCTCTCCTCCAGCCACTACCTTCCTCCCCTCTCCTTTTTGGTGATCTCAGTTCTGCAATTTTCCTAAAGGCTGTTTTTTCTTAGACGTGATCCTTTCCCTCTATTTGTTTCTCTAGACCCCAAATATATGCAGGACTGCATATTTTCAATGACACATGCAGTAACAAAAAGAAAGGCAGGGTTAAGTATAAAGTCCGGGATCTATCCTCACTAACTCTGTTAACTTCAGTCATCACTTTAACTCTAAGTTTTGTCTTCAGCCTCATTTATTCTATTCTCTCTCCCCTCTACTGTTGTTACCCTGTTCTGATATTGTTTTAGCTTGTTCAGTTAGTTGTGTTCTTAGCTCAGCTATTTCAGCTCTCAGCTCTCTAATAACCTTGAGATAATTAGTGTTTTCTTCCAGAGTCTCATTGAGTGTTTCTGCATTTCGAATGACAATTCTTTCAAACTCTTTACTCACTCCTGTGATTACTTCCTTAACTAGTGTTTGGATATTAACCTCATTATTTTTGTTCTTCAACCTTTGGGGAGCTTTTTGCTGGACTCTTGTCCTGGTT
This sequence comes from Erinaceus europaeus, assembly GCF_950295315.1. Taxonomy (NCBI): domain Eukaryota; kingdom Metazoa; phylum Chordata; class Mammalia; order Eulipotyphla; family Erinaceidae; genus Erinaceus; species Erinaceus europaeus. Next base: position 20,158,312 of record NC_080166.1, on the reverse strand, counting down.
CATTTCTCCAATATTTCTTCTTGTTGGTTTAACAATTCTATATAGTATGTTATGAGGTTCCTCTCCCAGTACTATTCAAATTACTGATCACTCTTGGCTGGACTGACTTGTGTCTAAGTAAGGTACTTAAAGAGTTCACAGTTGTGGAAACTAACAGTTGTTTCAATAGTATTTTAATCCCTGGGTTGGAGCCCAGTGGCTTAAAGCCTTTTTTGTTCTTTTTCTTCCCTGTAGGCTATGGGAGCCTGAGGACTTTTAAACTATAAGCAGGCTTCTTAGCTTAATCACTCACTCGATGATTTGGTGGGTTCTTGAAGTTGTTCTAGTCCTGCCTTGTTTGGTCCCACATGATCTCCTTTGGTATTCCTAGTTGACCCAGGAGAGGAGAGAAGATAAAAAAGCTGCTCTGTAGCCCCACCTCCCTTTATCTCTAAGTTATCTTATGAAGTTAAATTAATATTCTGCCTACACCATATGCATAAGAAGCTCACATAAGAAAAAAATGTTATAAAAATTGCAATTCACAATAAACCTAATAGCTTGTGCAATATTGGCTTCATGAATCACAACACACTTTTGAACATATGGAGTCCAGGTTATAAAATTCTCAGGCAAGGGTTGTTTGTATTCAATTGCATATCATTATATAAAAAGCATAATGAAACTCTTTATATGAACACAGTGGAAATAAATCATAGGAAAATCCATGGCAACAATTCTAAAAATATCTTATAATTAATTAGAAGGCTAAACAATAATTAAGCATTCAGTTTAATGCTTAACCATGTCCTATAGGAAAATTTCACTAAGAGATTTATATTTATCTATTCTATTGGGCAAAATACTTTGAAGCAATCTGATAAAGACATCAGAAAACAATTTTGATTGCATGCCTAATTTTTTTCTGGGATGATTTTATTTTCAATGAAAATAAAATGACACATGATCTAGCAGTCTAATTGTCTTAACCTTAAATAAGACATTTAAGACAGCCAAACCTATTCTCCAGCTACCATGTGTCTATAACTGTAGAAATATAAGTTGCAGGAACTGAGTGGTGGCACACCTGTTTGAGAGCACATGTTACAGTGTGCAAAGTCCCAGGTTCAAGCCCCTGGTCTCCACCTGTAGGGGAAAAGCTTTGTGACTGGTGAAACAATGTTACAGCTGTCTCTCTCTTTCCCTCTCTATCTCCACCTTCCTCTCAATTTCTATGTCTATCAAATAAATAAAGATGATTTTTTAATTAAAACATAAATATAAATTGAAAAAAATAGTATAATAGAATTGTATAATGCTGGGAATCTTCTTAAACTACTGAGCACTTACTACTCAAGAACCAGTTGTAAAATTCTGATGAATTGCTAAGCAAGTCTAGTATAATTTTTTTAATACTTCAAAATAACTTGCAGATTCCAGGAACTGTTTCCTCAGAAAAAAAAAAAGCAATTTTAAAATATAACTACTTTTCCAGTCTACATGCATCTAGAAATGGTATATTAGGTCCCCAATAATAAAGCCATCTTCAATAAATTATAAATGCTTATCTTTAATTGCAAGTCAATTGACTCCGTGGTGGCTTAAACATGGTTTCTATGAAGTACAGAGTACAGGGTTGTTTTTGTTCCTAAACTAGATTCTATTATTTATGGGAGTCTTAACATAGTCTATGTACTTGGTATGGATGGTAATAATTCATAACATTTCTCTAAGGAAGGTTTTATTCAAAACAAGACTATACACAGAAGTTGCCAGTGCTGGACTAAAGTATTGAATTTGGACCATTTCAAATGCTATGAAACATTATTGTATTTTAGGCAATTCAGTATCCTTAGATAATATTCTTACTAAGATCTCAATTGCCTTCTGTTTTTTAGTCCTCAAAATCTTCCCCTCCCTTTTTATCTTTCCCCAATCATCATTATTACATGTATTCAATCAAAAGTCAGCAGTGAAATGGTGAAATGGTGAAATGTTAATCCCAGACACTGCCAAGAAAGTGTTTCATGACATTACACAGGAATTGCCATCTATCCAAGACAGTAGTAAGTAAACAAAATACAGGACAAGCTTAAGATGAAGCAATTTTCTATATTACTTTTTATTTAAGTATTTTTGTTTTATTACATAGTTATAGGATTGCCGAAATGGAAGAACTATATAAAATTGATTCCATAAAAGACTGTATGCAATGACTACATACTATAAACTCACTAGAGAGAATAATACAACTGTCACAAATGCCATTCTGAGTGTTAAATAGCCACAAAAGATTTTGTCCTTAAGCACTGGATGATATTTTCTAATTAAATAGTATTATGGGGAGTCAGGCTGTAGTGCAGTGGGTTAAGCCCCTGGCTCCCCACCTGCAGGGAAGTTCCTTCACAGGTGGTGAAGCAGGTCTGCAGATGTCTGTCTTTCTCTCCCCCTCTCTGTCTTCCCCTCCTCTCTCCATTTCTCTCTGTCCTATATAACAACAGTAATAACTACAACAATAACAAAGGGCAACAAAAGGGAATAAATAAATTTTAAAAATAAAAAAGTTTAACAAAATAGTATTATGATATTCCATAGTAATTTAAGGTAAATGACTAATTTTCAAATTCACTTGGATTTTCAGCTATAAGGCAATGATGAAATATGATTGTAAGACTAAAACCACAATGATTGGAGCCAAACTGTCATCTACATTCAAAAAAGGGGGGGCTATATGTTGTTTTCCTGTGACCTCATGGTGTCTTGTGTTTCATTAAATTTGGAATTTTCATCCTAATCACTTCTACCTCCAAATAGTCATGTCAATTTTATTATACTTGAAGAATCAGATGAGAATTCAGAATAAAAATGGAAGTTATAAATGTGGCATGATGAAATGAGAAGAAAACAGAAACTGCTAAATCTCATTATTATTATTGTTGAATAGTTTCAGTAATGTGCTTTGTAAATACCTTTAGGGCATCTAATTCATGTTTTTTGTTTTGTTTCCAGAAAAAAAAAATCTTCCTAGCAGGGAACACCCAATAACTAGAAATTCACATTACAGAATTACTTTTGAATATTTAATTACCTATAGTATTCATTAAAGCAAAATACCTAAGGTGACAGTAAAATGCAAAGGTTATGGAAGTTTTATTTCTCATAAGTTTTCTTAGATATAATTGAAACAGAAATTTTCTATTTTTTTCTATATGATACAATGTCATATTTTTTGTTGCAGAGTAATTTTCCATTACATATAAATACATATAGATACATAGATATAGATACTTCTTTTTCTTTTTTTTTTTTTTTGCCTCCAGGGTTATTGCGGGGGCTCAGTGCCTACACTATGAATCCACTGCTCCTGGAAGCTATTTTTTCCCCTTTTGTTGCACTTGTTTTAATGTCATTGTTATTATTATTGTTGTTATTATTGCTGTTGAGTAGGACAGAGAGAAATGGAGAGAGGAGGGGAAGACATCCATCTCCATCCATCTCCATCTCTATGGAGAGAGAAAGATAGACACCTGCAGACCTGCTTCACCACTTATGAGGCGACCCCCTTATAGGTGGGGAGCTGGGGGAAAAATTGTCTAATTTTAAGTTATTAATTTGCTATATTTAGGTAACTATATCCCATGAAATAATCACCACAATCAAAATCATAAGCATAGCCATTAAATACAAACATTTTCTGATTTTTTATTAGTGACTTAATATTGATTCACAGAATTATGGGACAACAGGGGTATAATTCCACACTTTAGCCACCAACAAATTTCTGAGTTTCCATTCCCTCCATTGGAAACTGCAGTAATTCTAAGGTCAAAGATATGGGTTGACTATTATTTCTATAACTATATGTCTATATTTATATATATTATCCCATTTATTCCATGGTTCTGCCCTCTCCTTTCCTCCAACTCAAACCTATACCACTCTCATATAAGAATATCCTTTATCGGAGTCAGGCAGTGGCGCAGCGGGTTAAGCACACATGGCACAAAGCGCAAGGACCAACGTAAGGATCCCAGTTCGAGCCCCCGGCTCCCCACCTGCAGGGGAGTCTCTTCACAGGCGGTGAAACAGGTCTGCAGGTGTCTATCTTTCTCTCCCCCTCTCTGTCTTCCCCTCCTCTCTCCATTTCTCTCTGTCCTATACAACAACGACGACATCAATTACCACAACAATGTTAAACAATAAGGGCAACAAAAGGGAAAATAAATAAATAAATATAAAAAAAAAATTTTAAATAAATTTTTTTAAAAAAAAATGTCCTTTATCCTCTTCTCTCTCAGAGTACTGATGGAATTGGAGTTCAGAGCCTTCTAGTCATCTTCCCCTAACATCTTCCCCTCCTCTCGGAGTATAAATTAAAATTCTTAATGAGGTGCAGCAGGTGGGAGTTTTGGCTTCTGTAATTGCTTTTTCACTGGACACAGGCTTTGACAGGTAACCTGGAGAGGTGAAGTTCTGGGACACATTGCTATCAAGGAAAGTCAGGATGGAATCATAGTAGCATCTACAACTTGGTAGCTGAAAGGTGTCAAGATATAAAGCAGGCCAAAATGTTCAATAAATAGGAACCAAAAAGTAGGACTAGAGCAGATGAGATTAAAGATCCTGGGGTGGAAAGAAGTTAGAAAGTCCTTTTTAGGTATGTTCCAAGCAAACCATATGAGTAATTTTTGCCTAGCCTTGATAGTTAATATGCAGTTGGACTAAAAGTATTGTCTGGGAAGGTGGTGTCAGAGTTGATAAAAGAACTAGGAATCTGGGTTAGGGCAAAGAGTAGCTCCCAAACTTGAAGAAAATATATAAATACATTTAACTTTTTAGTCATCAATTTGACCCAGGGCCCATATATATTAACATTTAGCACAGGAGTCTTTGCAACCACTGAGTCCCTAGCAAATTGAGCTTGTAGTTCATGGACAGAGCCAGGAATATTCTAGATTGCACAAGACCTGTTTCATCCAAGTAGTAGAGTATGTTAACCTTGCCATCCTTCGGAAGTGGGGCAGTCATTATTGTTGCTACGTTATAATGAGGCTAAGGTCTTTGAGAGGGCCACAAAAGGTCTTATGATGGCATTCCTGATGGCAGTGACCAGTGATGGTGGAAAGAAGGCTCTGTTAGAGGTTTTGGCCCATATTGTCTATGGGGAATCCCAGAATTCCCTGACTAGGTCCCAGATGATGGTGTGGGCTGATTTTGACCAAAAAGCCATCATTAAGTGAACCAGCCTCTTACTTTTTCCAGCTTTTATGGTCCCTTCTTTACCTGAGAAGCTTAGACTTTCTCCCAGTTGTTAAAGCATTGAGTGTCATGTGTTATACCCAATCTGGTATTTGGTTTATGGGGTCTGGCTTCAAGTTAGGGAGGGAGGAATTAGACCTAGGGTTTTAATGTAGTTTAAGTTAATCTTAAGTTTTACTGCATTTACTTGTTTAATGGTTCTGATAAAAGTTGTCATAGGGATAATAATTGTAGATATATGCAGTTGGTCTTCCTGGTCAATTGTATACAGTGTTTCTTTTAAATATTATCAAGGGGTGGTGATGCTGGTGAGTCATAAGAGTTTAGGAGATACGTGTTACTTACTTTCTTTTGGTAGTTGGTTGAGTAGATGGAGTGGTTAAGGCAAGTGCTTTGCCAGAGATACTAAGCCTGAGGTGTCAGTTTGCCATCTCCAGTAACCTGGTGAAGCTTTTCCTAACACATGGAACTACCTAGTTCCATTTCAACTGGTCCACTCTCTAACAAAGTTACAGGCCCTAGGTATAAGCTAGAGCCTAGAGGACTGGGTAGATGTACACATGTATCTATAATTTAGGGACAACTTTATACCTCAAAGTTAAAGTGCTAAATACCCTTTGTGGTTAGACCTAATAAGCTCAGCAAGCAAGGAGAAAGGCCTACAGAAGGCACCATAATTTGTTTAATCAAGTATTAACTACATAGGCCTAGACACCCTCCTCTAATTCATGACTCAGATCCAGAAGAATCTCAGAGCATTTAACCATATCTCAGCAAGACTGAGGTTTTATCTTAATAGTTAGTAATAACAAGTTTCCCTCTCACTGTGCTTGGTTACAGATACTAATACTAGCTACAATTTCCATGAGTAAATATTATAATAACTTTGAGAATGTATAGATTAAGCTTAGGAGCTTATGTAACCTCTGTATCCCTGTAGATCTAAGTTCCCATTCTGAGGTCATGAGTAGAAACATTCCAAGCTGCCCCAATTTCAGGAACCATCTTCCTTAGGTGGAACATAGAGTATGTTGTCCAGCCTCCCCTCAAAGGATGGAACAATTCTCTACTGTTGTTGATCCACATTGAGGGCAAGGTCCTATGGGGGCCCATAAAGGGGTCTACTGCATTGTTCCTGATAGAGATGACCAGTAACAATGGAGAGAGGGATTTATTCGAGGTCTAGGCCCATTATGTCTGTTTGGGAATCAACAACAATAACAACAGCTGTGACAGCAATAGCAATAACTACAACAAAGGCAACAAAATGGGAAAAATGGCCCCCAGGAGGAGTGGAGGCACGGAACCTCAGCGATAACTCTGGAGGCAAAAAAAAGTCTAAATAATAGATATTGGGGAAAAAGTGAATTATTTCAAGTTGTTTAATATTGATTTACTAAATTACGGGATAAGAAGGGTATAGTTTCACATAGTTCCCACCACCAGAGTTCTGTGTCCACATTGCTTCCATTGGAAAACTACAGTAATTCTTCCAAGTTCACAGATATGGGTTGACTATTATATCTACAACTATCTGTGTATATATATATATATATATATATATATATATATATATATATATGCCTATTTTTTGTGGTCTTGCCTTCTCTTTCTTTGTAAGTCATACCATCAACACCTACTACTACTTTCAAATGCACTTCTGTTTTTCATCTTTCCTCTCCAGGTCCTGATGCAATTGGAGTTCAGAGCCCTCTAGTCATTTTTCCCATTTTGTTGCCTTTGTTGTAGTTATTGTTATTGCTGTCATAGCTGTTGTTGTTGTTTGATAGGACAGAGAGAAATCGAGAGGGGAGACAGTGAAGGAAAGAGGAATATAGACCTGACTCAGGTGGGGAGCTGGAGGCTCGAACTGAAATCCTTAAGCCGGCCCTTGCGCTTTGTACCATGTGCGCTTAACCCGCTGCGCTACCGCCCAGCCCCCTATTATTTAGACTTTTAATAAAGCCGGTTCATTCTGCTGGGAAAAAAAATCCCTCCTCAGCTTCTCTATTGGCTTGGTACTTTGGGGGTTCATAATCTAACCAGGATATCTAGTAATAGAAAAAACAATATTTAAAAAATCTTTCCTCATTCTTTAGTTATTTGGTTACTGATAGAGAACCCTCTGTCTCCTAGAAGTCTGCGTTCATGATTGGTGGAATGAGTAGGAGACTGATTTTTCTTGTAAGATAAGCTTTTCATGTGAGTTTGTGGAACTCATTTCCTGGAAGACCCCTGGAGGAAGATGAAACATTAAGATAACATGTGGGACTTTCTGAATATATGTGTATATTGACAGGAAACTATTTTCACTTCTTAAAGTTGGAAGAAGAGCAAGCAGAGTAGTCACTTCCCCGTGTTAGTTTTCTAGTAGCAAAATCATCCACACCCAGCCCCAGGTGCCCAAGACATCAAGAAGCCAGCAACTCGGGTGGATCAAGGGACTGGTTTTACAGTCCTTCTTCAGTTCCACAATCCTCCTTGTTGCTGACTGTCTTTTGTAATTTGCCCACCTGGAACAGGTAAGGATCTCCTAGGCAGCAGCTTTGAAACTGCTGGTACGTACCAATCGTAGCAGCTCAATTTATGAAAATTGCAACGTCTGTCTCTGTTGACCTTGTAATAGTCCCAGGTATATACAAATCTTCACGTCTCTTCTTGGGCAGATCCTTTCACTTGGAGTACCTGCCTCCTTCACTATCTCTCTAATAAAACTATTTGTAGGGGGGTCTGGTCAATAGCGCAGTAAATGAAGTGCACGTGACGCGAAGCCCCAGGATGGGCGTTAGGATTCCAGTTCCAACCCCTGGCTCCCCATCTGCAGTGGGGTCGCTAAGCAGAGGTAAAACAGGTCTGCAGGTGTCTTTCTCTCCCCATCTCTGCCTGCCCCTCCTCTCTTGATTTCTCTCTGTAAGAAGAAAGAAAGAAAGAAAGAAAGAAAGAAAGAAAGAAAGAAAGAAAGAAAGAAAGAAAGAAAGAAAGAAAGAAAGAAAGAAAGAAAGGAGGGAGGGAGGAAGGAAGGAAGGAAGGAAGGAAAGAGAAGAAGGAAAGAAAAAAGGAAGGAAGACAACCACAGAAAAAATAAAATTAAAATAATAATAATAATAAAGCTATTTGTACTTCTGTAATAAAAATTAAACAATGTAAGCCATTCTACTTGCTGTTGTACATGAAATAATATGTCAGATTTTACTAAATTCTGAAAAAAAAAATACTGACTAATAAGTGAGTGGGAGGTAATTTATTCCTCAAATCTTGACCCCACCCAAACTTACCCATTGGTGGAACTTCCTGAGTTTGATCTATGTCTTCAGTCCCATATTTTGCCATCATTTCTTTATCTTCTTCCTCATATCTCTGAGCATGATGAATTGGTGAAATTGCCAGCAAACCCGTAGCAGCAGTAATTAGGGGAACAATATGGGGCTATCAGAGGAATAATCTGAAAGGATTGGCATATGAAACTGTCAGACTAGATCAGAATTACTGACTCCCGGCACTTGTGCATAACAGAATGAAATCGAGAGTGGCCACACCCACACCAATTTGGGGTGTGTGTGTGTGTGTGTGTGTGTGTGTGTGTGTGTGTGTGTGTGTAATAATCATCATCTTACCTTTATGTATCCCTCACTCTTTTATGCTAACCTCATCAGTGCTAAGATACACAAACAGAAGTTTATCAGGGAAAGAGAAGGACTTCAGTTGTAGATATGTAGGATTTAATAATTGGCTTCTGAAGCACTCTGCTGGGGATATCACTGAGATGAGAAAAGATTTAGGACATGGACTTGGAAAAAAAAAACATTATTAAGTTGATGCAGAAAGAGAATCCAAGAGAGAGACTAAAAAATATGTATTGGTAAGAAAATCCTGATATAATCCCACAGCTAAAATTTTGTATTTATTTGTCATTGTATAGAGACAGAGAGAAACTGAGAGGGGAGGGGCAGTTAGAGAGAGAGAGAAAGAGAGAGAGACCTGCAGCCCTGCTTCACCATTCATGAAGCTTTCCTCCTGAAGATGGGGAGCAGGGGCTTGAATGTGGGTCCTTGCTCACTGTAATGTGCACACTTAACCAAGTGTGCCACTGCCTGCCCCTCTCAAAGGCCAAAAAACCCAGGAAAATTGGCTTCCAGGAGCAATGGATTTGGAGTGCAGGCCCTGAGCCCCAGTGATAACCCTGGAGGCAAAAAAAAAAAAAATTATAAACACGTGACTGAGAGAAAGATGGCTTCCTTGAGACTGTACTCTTCCATCCTCTTGAGTTTTGCTATCAGCTGGTTAATTTCATTGTCCTTGCACTAGCCTTCGGCTCTTGTAGTATAGAAATCTCTAATGCCATGCACCTTCCTTTTGGCAATAGTAAGAGATAATTCATCAAGAATTTTATCAAATTCCTTCTCCTATAGCCATATATATATTTGGCCTAGAGACTCAAAGTTGTCTTAAGAGCTAAACATTTAAACTTGTGTGTCTTTTTCTCCTCTATCAAATTTCTTTCTCAGCCCCATACTGGTCCACACTAACACAACAGTTAGTGATACTTTAGCAGTCACTCTTCCTGCTAATCCTCTCAGAACAGCCAGTCTGCAAGGCTCTCTGTGGATCCCAATTCAAGCTTTTTTGTTTGTTTGTTTCTTTTCAAATCATCATCCAAACACTGCACAACAGACTTAAGAAACAATGTTGGTGTTTCTGGTTTGTTTGTTTTTTTTTCAGTTTTCCATCTTGTCTCTTTGTGTGTGTGTGTGTGTGTGTGTGTGTGTGTGTGTGTGTGTGTATACTTCTCAGCTTCCTACATAAAATATTCATTTCATCTTATGTCTAGCCCCATGCATTTTTGAATTTTCTATTATTTTAAAAATATTTTCTTAGTTATCATTGGATAGAGACAGAGGGAATATGAGTGTGGATGAGAGATAGAGATGGAGAAAGCAGAGCGACACACAAAGCCCCACTTCAACAATCGTGAAGCTTCCCCTCTGCAGAGGGGACCAGGGACTTGAACCTGGGTCCTTGAGCACTGTAATGTGAGCTCTTAACTAGGTGCGCCAATGCCAGGACTCACCCTGGCCCACACCCACCGCCATGCATTTGTAAACACTCTCTGTGAAGTCCCCCTGTCCCTAAGATCATAGGTTAGGTAGATTCTCCCACTAACACACTTCAGCAAACCTTGGGCTTACTTTTGTCACTGTTCCTCACATACATGCTTTCAGAAACAAAGTTTCAACTTGTTCTTTCTCTGCCTACACAACTATGAATTTCCGAGACTAGAACCTATATTGTCCTTTTATGGTTCACTTAATTTTCTTAAATCTGAAAGGACGTGAACTGTGTCATATAATCACACTACCCAGCAGTCCCTTTGACTTAGCAGTACGCTGCTGTGTCCAGACACAAATGGAAACTGTTAGAAATCTCATTTACACCTTTGTACCTTGCAAATACGTCTTCAGCTTTGTCTATTTTAGCCAACTCATTTTTTACATCCATTTATCTGTTCATCAGGAGAAATAAAAAGTAATGGAAACAACATATTCTGTCTAGGGACTGGTTAATAACTACTTCTGTCTGACCATGGAATGGCAACTTTCCAATTGGAGCCAAGCTGATTATTCATTGATTGATGCAACACACGGAAATTATCTCTTTTCCTCCCATAGAAAGGTTGTCCACATTTTGAAGAGAGACTTTCAAGATCTCTACCTGAATTCTCCACATAAATTTAATCAAAACTAATGGCTAAATGGTGACTTCCTGTCACTACCCAATTTCCTAAATAACTAATTTCCATTTGTTCAGTTGAGGTTATACTGAGTCATTTGGAGTGATAACTGTCCATTGAGTTTACAACTAGAGAACTAATGGCTGTGCTATTATTGTACCGGCAGTAAAACTGTTTTTCTCTTCACTTTTTATGTAAACTCAATGGCCCATAGGACCTAAATAAGATATTTTAACAAAATTAGGGGGGAGGGAGTCGGACGGTAGCGCAGCGGGTTAAGCGCATGTGGCACAAAGCGCAAGGACCAGCGTAAGGATCCCGGTTCAAGCCCCCGGCTCCCCACTTGTAGGGGAGTCCCTTCAGAGGCAGTGAAGCTGGTCTGCAGGTGTCTGTCTTTCTCTCCCCCTCTCTGTCTTCCCCTTCTTTCGATTACTCTCTGTCCTATTCAACAACAACGACATCAATAATAACTACAACAATAAAACAATAAGGGCAACAAAAGGGAATAAATAAATAAATATATTTTTAAAAAATGCTATCAACCCCACTCCTTAAAAAAATTTTTTTTAAAAAAGCTTTAAAAAAAATTAGGGGGGAAAAAACTAGCTTTATAAAACTAGAATTCATGAATCCTACTATTTATTATCATAGGGACTAATATATAATTTATACAAAGATTTTTTTCATTCCAGACCTATCAGATCAGTGTTAAAAATAATTTAGTCAGATCCCTAAAACATATTTTCTATGTTGTTTTGGGTTATTTTTTTTAATGGTCAAAAAATATGTAATCTTGCCTCTTTGCTTGACAGACTGGGAATGGAAACACAGGGTTAAGAAAAAAAAAAAAAAAAAGAAGAAGCCTCTTCATATGCACCCTGGAAACTTTGCTTGCTCTTTTTCATTCATATGAAACTAGATGAATCTCTTTAAAAATAGAAGCAGACAATGGTTTGCCTAGGTAGGTGACCAAAGAGAAGGATTTATTGAAGAAGTGAAACCTTGTTTCATCTACCATTTAATTCTTTTATTTTTGCTCCCTAACCTGCAGTAATAATGGCAACAGAATCTATCCACGACCAGAGAGGAGATGATTTTCATTTTCTGTAGCCAGGATTCACATGTGATTTCTGTGCTCCAGGCCTACTTTTTCAGACACATGTATGGAGAGGAATGGAGAGAACCAGTTAGGTTCTGGGGGGTCAGTGAGGCCCACTGGTGCCATGAATCAAGCTGATTAGGCTAACCAGCTTCTGGGGTGGGAGAAACACAGAACAGACATTCAGAAAAATTAGCAAGCCAGGCGGATTACGCAGATGGAGTCCATGTATTTAAACAGTTTGCAGCAGGCGTCATTCAGAAAAACTGGCCATCTGGGTTCCAGATCTCTCTTGCTTATTATTAGTAAAGAATACCTTTGATAATCCTTTGCTTTTAACTAATCTAAGACTTCACACTTAGTTATATTTATTGTACACAGCATAAATCTTCATTGCACTTTTTTTAAAAATTTGTATTTATAAAAAGGAAACACTGACAAAAGCCATAGGATAAGAGGGCTACAACTCCACACAATTCCCACCAACATAACTCCCTATCCCATCCCCTCCCCTGATAGCTTTCCTATTCTTTATCCCTCTGGAAGTACAGACCCAGGGTCATTTTGGGGTGCAGAAGGTGGAAGGTCTGGCTTCTGTAATTGCTTCCCCACTGAACATGGGCGTTGGCAAGTCAAACCATACTCCCAGCCTGTCTCTCTCTTTCCTTAGTGGGGGCAAAACTCTGAGGAAGCAGGGCTCCAGGACACATTGGTGGGGTCGTCTGCCCAGATAAGTCCAGTTAGCATCATGCTAGCATGTGGAACCTGGTGGCTAAAAGAAGAGTTAACATATAAAGCCAAACAAATTGTTGACTAATCATGAACCTAAAGGCTATAATATTGCAGATGAAGATTTGGGAGTCTCCGTTTTGTAGATAGTTAATAGGCCTATTTTAGTTATATTCCAAAGGGCCCATGACTATACTAGTACTTTTTTTTTTCACTTTTATAGCCAGACTCTGTCTTTTAGTTGTTTCACAAGACCATGATTTGCATTATGGATTCATTTACTTATTTATTTGCCACCAGAATCATCACTGGGGCTTGATCAGGGCTGGCACTTGAATTTACCACTCCAGCAGCCATTTTTTCCATTTTTATTTTCTCATTTATATATATTGCCTCCAGGGTTATTGCTGGAACTCAGTGCCTGCACTATGAATCCACTGCTCCTGAAAGCCATTTTTCCCATTTTGTTGCCCTTGTTGTTACCCTTGTTGTTGTTTATGTTATTGCTATTGCTGTTATTGTTGTTGGCTAGGACAGAGAGAAGTTGAGAGAGAAAAGGGGAAGACAAAGACGGGGAGAGAAAGATAGACACCTGCAGACCTGCTTCACTGCCTGTGAAGTGACTCTCCTGTAGGTCAGAAGCCGGGGATCGAACTGGGATTCATATGCTGGTACTTGTGCTTTGCGTCATGTGTTGTGCTACTGCCTGACCCCGTGATATATTCTTATATCTTATTTTTCCGCTTTTCATTTTATTTTACTGCCTGTGTTATTTACATGGCTCCTTGCCTGCAGGATTCCACTGTTTCTGGCAGACTTCCCCCCCCCCTTAGGTAGAGGTTGAAAGACAGAGAGAGTGAGAGACACCACAGCACTACTCCACCACTCAAGACATTTCCTCTGTGCAGACACTCAAATGTGCCAGGGCCTCAAACTCAGATCCTAGTGCACAGTAAATCGTGAACTCTAATGAGTAAGCTACCTGACGGCCCTATATATTCCTTTACTGTATAAACTGTTCTTTTAAGTAATTCTAATGTCTGTGAGATGTCACTCATACCCTAATCTCATCTAAGTTTTTCTTCAAGTAACACAGTACTGCTTAGTCTGCAGTACAGATCGTGTCTAGGACTGTGTTTCTACTGTCTAATCATCCCTTGTGACATTTCACTTATTCATAGTCTATGATAATCAAATACATTGTCATTTGTGTGCTTTTATTTTCTTTATTTATTTACTTATTTATTTATATTTCTGTCACCAGAGTTACCACTGAAACTTCATACCTGCACAATATCTCCTTTCTTAGCAATTATTTATGTACCTTTTGATAAATGGTGAAAGACAATGGTATAGAGGAAAAGATTAAGAGAGAAGGAAAGACACCAGCATCATTGCTCTATCACTCATAAAGCATCCTTCCCTCTTATAGCTGGGGACAGGAGGCTTGAACACAGGTCTTCATACAAAGCAATGTGTGTGCTCTGACAGCTGTGTCACCATCTTCCCACAATAACATTGCTTTAAACATAATTAACTTTTTTTTAATCAATAGCCCATCAGTAAAGTGATGTAAAAAAGAATGCAAGAAGCAAAATGTTTTTCTCCTTTTTTAACTCATGATTTAACATAATTTTGCAAAAATATCAGATTTCAGGGTTATTCCTTTACAAACACATGATAATTGAGAGAGTCACCATACCTTTCACCAAACTTCTGTGTTATTCCCTAGCCCCCCCCCCAAAAAAAATCTTATTTCATTTTCACTTATTGTGTCAGTGATGGTCTATGATTGTGAATACCTTCAGAATCAGATCCTGTGTCATTTTCTCTCCAAATCAAGAATTTCTTCTCACATATCTTGCAGCAAAGGTCTGCTAATAATAATCTATGTTTTTTTGTTGTTGCTGTTTGTTTGTTTGAGAAATTCTTTCTCTTTAAAATAAAAATGTGTGCATATAACTCAACGTTAATGTCTGTGTTCTTTAACTATTTCACTCTGCTTTCCCTCTAACTGAATAATTTGTGAACAGAAATTTTCTGTGTAGAAGTAATTCATGTTTTTGTCTTCTCAGAAATAAAGTAGTATTTTCAAAAAAATAGTATGTAAAATTAAAAAAAATTAAATCTGTCCTTTAACCTATCACAAGGAGTAGAAATACCAGAATATGTTAAGGACTGCCACATGTGAATGACTGGGGTTTTATTAGAAAATTTGCAACATGTATACAATTGCTTGGGAAAAGACATTGTATTACTCCATTTAATAATAAAACATGCTTACAAAAGTAAATATGCAGACATTTCAACTAAAGAGAGTTGTTTTTGTAACAACTGAGTATCTTTCTGTAGGTATCATCCTTTTAATGAGATGGTTGCAATGGAAATAAATATTTGTTGAGTTGATTCCTAAAAGAAGCCAAGTGTTCTCATCGTCAAATAACTGCTAATTGTCAGGAATAGCATGAAGTTTGTTTATTTCCTGTTAATATTTATACTTGAGGCTTAAATGGTCCTGAGTACTATAAAATACCTTCTACGTATTAATCACGTCTGTGTTTCCATGAGAAATTCTGGACACAGGCTCTGCTTGACATAGAGCAACACTCCAGCAGGCAGAAATAACTTAGCGCCCTGGAATCGATGGTGGAAGGTGGGTCACTAAACACAGCTGGTTGCACCTCCCATCTGGGTGATCTGAGAAGCAGCACATATTGCAGCAATTGTCCAAATAGGTAAAATCAATCTGTTGGTGCCGAACGAGAGCTTCCAAAAAATGATGCCAACAACTGAGAAATCAGGCGAGCAGACTGGAGGTAGTGTTCAAAAGCAGATGGTGATGATGGTAGCCACCTGGAAGAGCTCTCTGAGTCAATTAGTAAGCACCAGTTGTGAATTTTTTGGCTAATTGTTGAAGCTATGGGAAGAAAATATCTGCCTTAATACAGTTTGGCTATTTAAATGAGAATATATATATATATTCATATTATCCCTTTCTATGAGTTTCTTTCCATTGTTAGTTCATGATCCACTCAGCCTAGACTCTACTGATCTTGGTAATTATCTTTACTGATGATTTATCTCTATATGAAAACTCACGTAACTTGCAGGTGTTTCCTCAAGTTCCTCGACCATGCTTGGATAATCCCTATTGACTGTGCTCCTAAATTCAGAGCACCAAGTATGAGACAGTGATGAGATCAACCTAAGAATTGATAGCAGTATAGATTTTGATCTTCTAATCAGATTACCTAAGTTATTATACTGGCGGCAAGCCAGTTATATTGTCTAAACTTTAGCTGATTTTTCTCTGCTAAAAAGCTATTTTAAAATCTTGTGCGGCCAGGTGATGGCATAACCTGGTTAAGCTCATACACTACAGTGCACAAGGACCCAGGTTCAAGGCCCTGGTCCCCACCTGCATAGGAAAAGCTTCAAGAGTGGTGAAGTGGTGTGACAGGTGTCTCTCTGTCCCTCTCTCTATCTTTCCCTCCCCTCTCAATTCCTTTCTCTCTCTATGCCTAAACAAATAAATAAATAAATGTTCTGCGTGCTTAGGACCTTTTTCATGTAGGATCCGCACCTGTGTCACCTATGACTACATCTTTACAGCTGGTTCCCACTGATAAATGTTGTTCCTTTACTGAATTACTTGTGTTTCTTAGGGTTTGGGATCATCACTGCACTCTGAGTCCCAGCTGAGTTATCTCCTAGAAGAACTGGCATTAATCCTGTCTGCTCAACCACTCATCGTCCTTCTTTGTGAAATATTCCTCCAACTTGAAAATGTATTCCAAGTGTCTTAGACTCAAAATAAAACAAAACGGAAGTACAAATGTTTTTCTCATGACTATACATTGACCTTTAGCTGCTGTACAGTTGACTGTAATTTTCATTTCAATCCTCAACGGAGTTCTTTGGCCCCTCATTTTTCAAAAAATTTTCAGACTAATATATTGACATGTGATTATATATTTTATAAATGCATATATTACATAGATAATTCACATATTATATACATTCATATATTTCTATATGAAAATATATATTTACTATGTTAGAGGTCTGCAGGTGTCTGTATTTCTCTCTCCCTCTCTATCTCTCCCTAGCCCTCTGAATTTGTCTCTGTCCTATCAGATAAAAAGCTAGAAACTAGATACAAAAAAAAAAAGTTACCATCAGGAAAGGCGGATTTGTTTTTCTTTAATTTATTTCTTTATTGGGGAATTAATGTTTTACATTCAACAGTAAATACAATAGTTTGTACATGCATAACATAACATTCCCCAGTTTCCCAGTTAACAATACAACCCCCACTATGTCATTTATCATCCTTCATGGACCTGTATTCTCCCCACCCACCCACCCCAGAGTCTTTTACTTGGGTGCAATATGCCAAAGGAAAGGAGGATTTGTAGTGCCAGCACCAAGCCCAAGTGAGAACCATGGTGGCAATAAAAAATAAATTAATAAAGTCACTTACCACAAGGTTTGTTAGTAACAAAGCCTCAAATATTCAGTCAACGATGATAATAATGTTAAGATCAGGCATAATAATCCTGCTTGCTACCAGATGCTGAAAGTATACACACTTGACATTTAAATAGGTTTTCTTTCATTCTCTCTTTCCATCTCCCATCATGCTGTTTTTTTCTTACCTTTTTGTTTCCTTTTTCTTTTTTTTTTTTTTTTTGTAGTATTGAGGAATGGGCCCAGGACCTCTAACACACATGATGCCTCAGTTAAGCAGCTTCTGGTTAATCATTTTTGGTTTTCATTAGTGATCTAACAGTGTTTCATAAAATCGTAAGATTGCAGAATATAATTTCATACATGGTGAAAGTCACCACATCTTCCATCACAGTTCTGTGCCCCTCAACAACAGAGTCCAAGAGACAGTTTGGTTGCATTTGTTTTTGTAGTTTCTCTGACTTAGTCCTCTATATTGAATAGATAAATAAATTGTTCTCTCCCTCTTTACTTGGCGTAGTCACATCCAGTCCTATTCATAATTGACCCAGTCTCATTTTTCCATAGTATTTATCATATAGAAAAGAGAAAAATCTATAGGGGAGGGCAGAAATGGGTTGATATTTTGCTTTATTTTTCATACTTATATATTCAGTTCTCTATATTCCCATATATGGGAGGGGGGAAAAAAACATCAACTTATTTTCAAGACTGTGAGACAACTATAATGGGGGGTGGGGGTGGGGACATAGACCTTTAGTGATGAGAATGGTGAAAATTAAATAAATAAATAAAATACTTTCACACACACACACAAAAGGTAGAAAAACCAAGAGGGAGAAAGGAAAAAGAGACAGCTGCAGCACTATTTCACCACTTACGAAGCTTCCCTCTGGGGTTGGGGACCCAGGGCTTGAACCTGGATCCTGGCACCAAGGTAATATGGCCACTTTAAACCAGGTGTACCACCACACAGCCCACCAGCCTCATCTTTTTTAATTGCAGAGTATTGAGTTTTTATCTTCTCAGGTCAAATGTTTCCACTATTTTGATCTTTAATGTGAGAAAGAAGGAAATATAGGATAGAGATGAGCAGACAGAAAGAGGAAAAGGAGAAACTGCAAACCTCCAGTCCAGGCTTCATCAAACTGCTCTTGGTACTGTCCATGGTGCTTCCCTGCGGTGCCAGCCCTCACACCCAAGTTTTCATATGTGATGAGACTCATCTCCCAGTCCCAATATTTCCTCTTTCACCTGCAAAAATAAAATGTAAGCACTAGTTCTACATTTCATGTCAAAAATGGGGGGCATGTTTCAGAGAAACTATAAGATTGACTCTGATCTCTGTCTGAAACCACACCTATGTTATAAAGAGAATAAATGAACACAATGTAATAGAGCTGATTTTTTTTTAATATCAGTAGACTGCTTCAGGATTGTAAAATGTCAAAAATAGGAATTAAACTTTTGATATTCAGTCCAAAAAGACAGGGTTTCTGAAGACCTCACTGGACACTATTTCTTCTGCCATTTGCTGCCGATGCTCATTTCCGTAGACTGGCTTTGAGTGCAGTATTTCATTCCAAATTGCTTCCACTGTTACTAAAAATGGATCTAGAGCCTAAAGAAGAAAAAAATTGCAAGATATTTCAAGCTCCTTAGATGAGATTTCCAGAGCGTGTGTCATTTAAAAACAGGGGGAAAAATCATTTTCTATCCTTAGAAAATTACACAATCATTTAGAGTGATCTGGGTTTTCTTATAAAAGATTCCTCATGATGTTCCCACTTTTTCACTTCTAATGGTCTCTTAAAATCCTCTTAATGACATCCAGCAGATCAAAAGTATTTAAAAACAGTATGTAAGATCTGTGTTTTTAAAAGTACATACATGAATGGAATTTGAAGGTCTTGTACAGAACCGGGGTCTTTGTTATTGCTTCTGAACCAACATCAAGATTCAGTAACGTTGTTATTGAAAACAAAACCCTTTTTCAGATAGACTGAAAGCATCCCATCCCTATGACAGACAAGCACACCACTGGCCCCTATAAGGGAACTTCTGCAGGAGAAAAGGGAGGTGGGCTGGTGACTCAAGCACAACGCCAGGACTGGTCTGGAAATTGAGAAGCTGTGGCTGACAGAACAAGTTGGACAAGTCATCCTGGCCAAGGAGCCAGGCTCCAGAGGAAATGTCTGAACATATGAAAATCAGTCCATGAACTTCACTTGAACCTGAACTCCAAGCATAAGCCCCTCCCCACTACTGTGTGTGCTGACTTCACACTAGGCTCCATGAAGACAGTGTTCATAAGGAACAAGTTCAAGCCCCATCATGAGCACAAACATTTGGTCTCCCTGGCACACTGAGTCAAGTGTTTAGTCTGTCATTTATTTATTTGTTTGTTTGTTTGTTTGTTTTATTGGGGGGAGTAGTGATTTACAGTAAAGTCTTTAACATATAAACACAGCCTCTCATCTCCACTTTATTGATATAGTAGGAGAGACACCAGGACCCCAGTGTTTCTACATCCTGTTCCTTTCACTCCTTCCCAGA
This sequence comes from Erinaceus europaeus, assembly GCF_950295315.1. Classification (NCBI taxonomy): domain Eukaryota; kingdom Metazoa; phylum Chordata; class Mammalia; order Eulipotyphla; family Erinaceidae; genus Erinaceus; species Erinaceus europaeus. The sequence continues at coordinate 20,138,492 of NC_080166.1, read as the reverse complement.
GTCCTTTGCATTAGTACAATACACCACACCTAATCCAAGTTTCAACTTAAGTTTTTTCCTTATTCTTAAGTTGTATCTAAAAGTGAGGTCTTTCTTTTTTTTTTTTTTTTTAGCTTGTCTCATTCAACATGATGCCTTCAAGTTCTGACCACAATACTGTAAAGGAGAAGGCTTTTTCATGTTTAATAACTACACAGTACTTCATTGTATATACCTACCATAACTTCTTTAACTATTAATGTTTTGTTGGGCATCAGGGTGGCTTCCAGCTTTGGGCTATTACAAACTGTGCTACTATGAGCATTGGTGTGCATAGTCTTTACAGATAAGTGTTTTTCTTCTGGATAAATCCCTAGGAGTGAGATTGCTGAGTGATAATGTAGCTTCACTTCTAAAGTTCTGATAAATCTCTAGATTAGTTTCCATACAGGCTGGACCAACTTACATTCTCACCAAAAACGGCAGTCCCTTTACACTCACAGCCTCTCCAGCAGGTGGTGTTCCTGTCATTTCTGATTATTATGATGTCTTTTATTTGTAAGGTTTATTTACTAATGAAAGAGCAAGGGCATCATTCTTTGTGTGCAGTGCTAGGACTGAACTGGAAACCCTACCCATGCCAATCCTGCCAGCTATGTCATCTCTGATCACTTTGTCTTTGAATAGAGCTGTGTAACTGGATGATGCTGATAATTAGCCTCTTCACAACCAAGAGCAACGGTTTCCTTAAAATAATATTGGGATGGGAGTCCGGCAGTAGCACAGCGGGTTAAGCACAAGTGACTCAAAGCACAAGAACCTGAGTGAGGATCCCGGTTCGAGGCCCCAGATCCCTATCTGCAGGGGGAGTCACTTCACAGGCAGTGAAGCAGGTCTGCAGGTATCTCACTTTCTCTCCCCCTCTCTATCTTCCCTTCCTCTCTCCATTTCTCTCTGTCTTATCCAACAACGATGACATCAATAACAACAACAATAATAACTACAACAATAAAAACAACAGGGACAACAAAAAAGAAAAATAAATAAACAAATATCAAAACAAAAAATCTAAATAAAATAATAATAATATTGGGTTTAGCTTTTATCTAGAAAATGGGTCATCTGCCAGTTTTCATTTTGAAATAAAAGAGATTGGGTAGAAATTTTCCATTCAATTTTGCAATATGTGTTAAACCTCTGGCAAACGTAGCTATTCACATAGGTGAAACATAGAGTCTCTAAATCATTATCAAGGAGAAAGTCTCTCATTCCGTACCCAATGTGCTTCTGCCCTGCTTCAGACTGGATGAAACCCTCTTTAACCATTAAAGTTAGAGTTGCCATGTGTACAATGAGCAAAGTCAAGCACAAGAACCCTCAGAGCATGTTACTTTAGGAAGACTCTGTTTAGGTTGTATTACCACAATTTTCATGCTACTGAGGTCTTGTTTCCAGCTGAAGACATCTTAAATAGGCAAACAAATATATATATATTTCCCTGCATTAACTCCAATAAGTCCTTTTTTTTTTTTCCTGCCTCCAGGGTTATCGCTGGGGCTTGGCACCAGCACCAACTGCTCCTGGATGCCATCGTTTTTCTACTTTATTGCATAGGACAGAGAGAAATTGAGAGAGAAAGGCTAGTTAGAGAGGGAGAGAGAAAAATAGACACCTGCAGACCTGCTTGGCTGCTTGTGAAATGTCCCATCTACGGGTGGGAAGTTAGCTGCTGAAACCCATTTCCTTGCTTCCGATAGTACTTTGTGCGCTTAACTGGATGCACCACTGTCTGGCCCCGCCCATGAAATTTTTTCATAAGACCTGCCATGTTTTTTTGTTTTGTTTTGTTTTTAAACAGAATGACTCTGACAGGCACCTTTCAGATTCCTAGTCCACTTATGTTTAAAAACATGAGTTCATAACCTTGAATTTTGGCCACTAAGATTATTTTGTAATGGATAACTGCACTGATATTCTAGGAAGTCACAGTAGCATAAATGTATATAAAATGACTAACTAGGGCTTGGAGTTTAAATTTAATATATAGACTTTACAGGACAATGATATATCTCAATGATATTCTCTAAAAAATATCTCTAAAAAGATGAGCATTGCAAGCCCAGTTTATGGAACAGAAAACAGGTTCCTCAGACTCATAAAGATTTGAGCCCAGACCTCAAGGTTTAAGGAAACTGTTGCTAAGATAGAGAGTTTGATAGTGATCATTACTCGGGTTTGACTTTTATCACTACTGGAAGTTCCAAAGATTCAGAGAGATAAAGGTTTCATCTCAATAGACAGCCCATCATCCAGCATTGAGGAAAGTTCTCTTAGAATTCATCCTCCGGGGGTCGGGCGGTGGCGCAGTGGGTTAAGCGCGTGTGGCGCAAAGCCCAAGGACCGGCGTAAAAATCCCGGTTTGAGCCCCTGGCTCTCCACCTGCAGGGGAGTCCCTTCACAGGCGGTGAAGCAGGTTTGCAGCTGTCTATCTTTGTCTCCCCCTCCCCTCTCTGTCTTCCCCTCCTCTCTCCATTTCTCTCTGTCCTATCCAACAACTAACAACATCAACAACGGCAATAAAGATAACCACAACGAGGCTACAACAACAAGGGTAACAAAAGGGGAAAAAAATGGCCTCCCTGAGAGGTGGATTCATGGTGCACGCACCGAGCCCAGTAATAACCCTGGAGGAAAAAAAAAAAATTCATCCTCCAACAGACGCAGACCAGAACACCCCTGGGAGACAGGCACCAGGTCAGTTGCCATACACGCCTGCTCTGGCTGTTGGAAGGAGAATTTTGCATTAACTTCTTTAACCTTTGTAGAAAAGACAAAGTTCCCCAAGAAAGCCCTAAATAAAGATGTGTGCCTGACCAGCAAGTTTCCAGTGCTGAGAGTGACTAAAACTCTGTTCTGGTGCCTGTCCAAATCTAAAGCAAGAAACATATGCCTGGATTTTGTTCCCCTATAAACTATTAATTTTTTTTTTAAGTTTCCATATAGAAATCTCTCTGTAAATAAGTTCAGCACTTGTTTTTTAAAAAAAAATCCCAGTAAAGAAAACTGGAGACCAAATGGTGGTACACCCAATTTAGCACATATGTTACCATTCTTAAAGACCCAGGTTCAAACCCCTGGTTCCCACTTGCAGAAGGGGAGGCTTCTTGAGCTATAGGCAACTCTCTCTCTCCTTCTCTATCTCCTCCTCCCTCTCAATTTCCCTTTGTCCTGTCAAATTAAATAAATAAATATTTTTTTAAATTCTCAGAATCTAGGGGCTGGGTGGTGGCACACCTGGTTGAGCATACATGTTATAGTGAGCAAGGACCCAGGTTCGAGCCCCCAGTCCCCACCTGCAGAGGAAAATCTTTGCAAGTGGTGAAGCAGTGTTGCAGGTGTCTCTCTGTCTCTCTGTCTTGCTATCACCCTCTTCCCTCTTGATTTCTGGCTGTCACTATGCAATAAATAAATAACGATAATGAAAAAATGTTTAAAAAAATCCCAGAATCTCTCTGGCAAAATAAGATAGGTTTCCTGCCAGATGTGTTTGGAAGTTCATAAAAAAAAATTAAAAAAAAAAAAAACACTAAGATTTGCCAACAGATATGTGAGTACAGTCAGCTAAACACACAAAGTTCCAACTTCCTTTTCCATCTCATTGGCTTCCTGGAAGACATGGAACGTGGTTGCCATATCAACTGAAGATTTCCAAGGATCACAGGCAGGGTCACTGAGTAGGAGCACCCACTGAAGCGCGCACATCACCAGGTGCAGGACTCCAGGTTTAAGCCTCTGCTTCCTGCCTGCAGAAACAACACTTCACAAGCAGAGAAGCAGTGTTGCAGGTATCTCTCTGTCTCTCTCCCTCTCTATCTCCCCTTCCCCTCTCAATATCTTTCTGTCCAGTTAAGTTAAAGCAAAATAGAAAGAGAAAAAAGTAAAAAAGAAAGAAAAAAATGGCAGCCTGGAGCTGTGGATTCAGCACTGAGCCCCAGTAATAACCCTGATGATTACTACTACTACTATTAATGATGATGATGATGATAATAATAATAATAATAATGGATCACACCAATTCTTGCCTAGACTAACCTGCAATGAATTAACCAGTGCTAGAGAGCTTATACATAAATATATAATCCTATGTGAATAATTTATATGTAACATTGCACCTAGTAATCTTTTATTTTCAGAGGCAACATGTTTGAAATTTTCCAATCACTAATTTATTTGCTGGAAAATATTTCCCTCTTTCATCCTTGAATGGTGCATAGAGGCTGGTACTTCTTCAAAGTCATTCCCTTAGCATTTTTCAGTGTTCGTCTATGTTTCCAGATTCACCTCTATTTCTAGAAGGACACATGTCTCACTAACTTTGTCCCAACATGAAAAACAGTCAAAGCAAAGTGTTTTGATCAAGAAAAATAAAAACAACTTCGTATTTAATTATGAAATCTCTTCGCCCTATATGCCAAGATATGTGATTATATTTATCTAGGAAGACACTTGAGAATTGCTGTATTGGAGGTTAATTAGAAATATTATAACTTTGTCTTTGTACTACTGAAGAAGAAAAAGCAAGCTTCAAAATGCAAAACAGGATTAATTTTCTGCAAAGGTAATATTGGTGCCAGGTTAAAAAAACAAACAAAAAACCACTTGTGAGATAGTTCCCCCAAAATCTGAAATTTCTGCACATCTTTTGGCCAAAAGGCTCTGATGACTTTATTCAACAGTATTTACTAAGTTGTTCATAGGTAGGAGATATATTTGTTACAATTAAATGCCAAGATTACAAGAACAAGAGAATCTCTGTCCCATCTCCTGATCTGTCCCAGGAGATTGCATTTTAATAGAGGAAAACTAGATGTTTAGAGTAATATGTGGAATCTGGTTTTACCATGCCTTTTATTATTTTTTTTAATGACCCAATTCTAAAGGAGTCAAATCTTTATTAAACGAAAACATTCAGGAGTTAAAAAAAAAAAAAAGTTACATGTTCCTTTTAAGGGAGTCTACAAGTTCAGATTTTTTAATCCAGATGTTCTTTCTCTGTTTGGGAGTTTAGTGAGAATATAAATATGCCCTACGTTGATTAAGATTCAAACAACAACTATTTAGTTGTTTTTTTTTTTTTCTGGGCAAAAGTGAAAATAGACTCTGACAATAGCTTAAACATACTATAAGACTCTCAGTTATATTCTCAAGAAAAGAATTGCCTTCTTCAGTTAATTAAAGATAGAACTTGATTTAATAAAATTTTAAGTATGTTGCTTTTAATTTAAATTTAAACTTCTGAAAAGAAGCCAGTAGAATAATTGTGCCCAGAACACATGCAGGACTTGCAGACATTTCTATTAATTAATTTCTACTTGAGTCTGAGTTCTAAATCATTATCTCTAACTCACCAGTGGATTCTATTCCAAAGAGAAAGAAAAATGCCTTGAAGTTAATTGAACCTCAGAGCACATGTTTCCATAGAAACAAGTCTAATAAATTTTACTTTGATTTTTAGATCAGTGCACATGTCTTATTTCCTTCTTATGGACAATGTCATTGCACTTCTCTAAATGAACCCAGGCTGCCTTGAGTGGGAAATAAGTGCAAAGCAAGTAGAGATCTTTTAGGGGGTAATGTAAGTGAGTTTTAAAGGAGAGTAAGAGAGTCAGAAAGGTAGCAAAATAATGAATGGTGAGATAGCCCGGGGGGATGGGTGGCAGCACACCCAGTTAGGTGCACATAAGAGCAAGCAAGGACAGGGGTTCAAACCCCTGTTTCCCACCTGTGGGGGGGGGGGTCGCTTCACTAACGGTGAAGCAAGTGTGCGGGTGTCTGTCTTTCTTCCCTTCTCTCTATCTCCCCATTTTCTCTCTATTATGAAAGAGAGAAAGAAAGAAAGAGAGAGAAAGAAAGACCGTCAGGAGTAGTGGATACATACTGCTGACACTGAAGCTCCAGAGATAAGCTAGGTGGCAATAATTAAAAAAAGAAATTAGGAATCAGGTGGTAGTACAGCGGGTTAAGTGCAGGTCATGCAAAGCGAGGACCAGGGTAAAGATCCTAGTTCCAGCCTCCCACCTGCAGGGGAGGCGCTTCACAAGAGTGAAGCAGGTCTGCAGGTATCTATCTTTCTCTCCCCCTCTCTGTCTTCCCCTCCTCTCTCCATTTCTTTCTGTCCTATCCAACAATGACGACAACAATAAAACAACAAGGGCAACAAAAAGGGAATAAATAAATAATTAATTAATTAAATTAAAACGAAATACCCCATGTAGCAGAGGGGAGGATATAAGTTATAATCATTTACACTGAACCCTTTTTTTTTTAGCATTTGAAGGAATTTCTAACAACTTAAGGCAAAATTATCTATATTACTTCTGATAAACAAGTCCACTGGTCTTTTATGTCTTTTTTTATAGTAATTTTTTTGAGGGAACAATTCTTTGGCATATGCATACTCTTTTCAATGTGTACCAGGCCCCAAACTTTTCTCCCTTTCCTCCCTCCCCCTCTCTTCCCAGTGTCCTTATCTTTGGTGTAATACACCATTGCCCTGTCACACTGCACTCTGTGCTCTCCCTCTCTGTCCCTACTTTATTACTTCCCACTAATAAGTGAGATCATTTGATATTCGTCCTTCTCTTTTGGGCTTATCTCACTCAACATGAAACATTTTAACCTGCCCTCAACCCCCCACCCCACTCCCCTACACACACACACACACACACACACACACACACACACACACACACATAGATCCCACTCATAAATTATGAAAACAGTTTAAACGTATTTTGAAATCAGAAAATGCCCTTATCTATGTAGTTTTGTCTCTTCAGTTTATTCCATCATCTACCCAACCATCCCATAAATATGTCCTGAATGTACACTACATAAAACAGATACGGCAAGATTGATTCCTTAACCAAACATTATGATTCATACCCATGTCCCAACCTGTGATAAAGTTAATTAGATATAGCGCTATAAGATATCAGTCCAAAGTTTGTCATAGTAGTGGAGAGGATTTCTCTTTATAAAATCACTGGTTTTCAGATTGTACTTTAACTCTTTTTAGCTATCCTTTATCTTCTTTTACCTACAAGAACCAAAGTAGAAAACTGAGTATATCCAGAGATCCAGAGTATCCTACCACCACTGCCTCAGAAACCATTTCAGATGCTTATTTTGATTGTCCTGTACTGCTCAGAAAGAATGCTCTCCCTCTCCCTTTCTCTCCCCCTCCTCCCTCCCCCTCCCTCTCCTCCTCTCCCTCTCTCTCTCCTTCTCTCTCTCTCTCTCTCTCTCTCTCTCTCTCACACACACACACACACACACACACACTCCACTAGTCTAGCATTAATAATTCACTAGAAGGGTATAGAGAATTGGTTTGAATGAATAAGGCCCTGAGTTTCAGTATCAGCACAGCAAATAAATGGAGGAGTGGAATTCTGGTCTACCACTGATCAAAAGTTAAACTTAAAAATTTTTAAAGTTAACTTTAAAAATTAATTGGCTAACTGATTTTTTTTTGCAAAGTTCAGTAATCAATCAATGAAAAACAATTTAGTTTTTGTCAAAATAAGTATTTTATTTGATCATTTAATCTTATCAAAATAGATAATGATAAGTGACAAGTCAATTTCACTGTGTCTGGTTAAAGTTTCTTGGGGAAAAAATACAGGAGAGATGGTTTCTTTTGCTGTGCAGAAGCTTTTAAGTTTAATGGAGTCTCATTGGTTTATTTTTGGCTTTGTCTTTCTTGCAATGGACTTCTGTCATTGAAGATATCTTTAAAAGTTAGATGAAAAAAGAGTTCTGCCAATATTTTCCTCTAAGTATTTGATAGTTTCTGATCTAACATCCAAGTCCTTGATTTGTCTGAAATTTACTTTTATGTGTAGTGAAATGTTCATTTTTTTTGCACATTTCAACCCAATTTCCCCAACATCATTGGTTAAAGAGAATGACCTTTCTTCATTTAATAGTTTACCCTTGGAAGCAACCTAGGTGCCTATAAAACATGGTGGCTAAGAATGCTATGACCCATGTACACAGGGAGCAGCTGCTCAGCTATGAAGAACGACTAATTCACCCATCTTGGACAGAGCTTGAAGGGATCGTGTTAAGTGAGATGAGCCAGAAAGAGAAGGATGAATATGAGATGATCTCACTCATGAACAGAAGTTGAGAAATAAGAACTGAAAGGGGTAATGCAAAGTAGAATTGGACTAGATTAGGTATGTTACACCCAAGTAAAGAATTGGGTGGTGGTGGGGAGGTTCAGGTCCTGGCACAAATTGTTGGAGGAGGACCTACTTAGGCTGGGGGGGTAAGAGTGTTTTGCAGAAAACTGAGACATTTTATACATGTGTCAACAACTATATTTACTGTATACAATCACCCCAATTAAAAAACATAAAATAATTCAGTAATACAGACAGAATAAAATAGGTATTAAATTTGTCTAAGTGTCAAATGCAGAAATAGTAAAGTCTTAGAGATGTGATAATAAAATAACACAGGGGAGCAAGGGAAAAACACTTTTGATCAACTACAATTCCTGGTCCCCACATGCAGGAGGAAAGCTCCATGAGTGGTGAAGCAGGGCTTCGGTGTCTCTCTGTCTCTTTCCCTCTCTCTCTTTCTCCCTTATTTCTCAATTTTTCTCTGACTCTATAGAATAATAAATAAAAATATAAAAAATAAAAAAAATGTTATAAAGAAGAGAGACTTTCATGCCTGGCTCTTAGCTCCCAGGTTCAATCCTCAGTGCCACCAAAACACAGAGCTGAGCTGTGCTCTGGTCTTTCTCTCTGTGTCTCCGTATCTCTCACGTTAAAGTAAATCAGATAAAATTTAGAGAGGTAGAGAGAAAAACACCTGCAGACCTGCTTCACCACTTGTGAAGCATCCCTCCTACAGGTGGGGATCAGGGACTGGAACTGGAGTCCCTGAACAAGGTCCTATGTGTGTTAGCGAGCATAAATCAAACCACCATCCACTGCAAGGAAGCAAAGATGTTTATTAACGAATTGCACTCCGGGCCGAGATGTTGACTGGTGTTAGTCTATTAAGCTCGACCCCGAACAGGGCTCAAACCACACAATTTATAGGAATTCAGACTACACTCAGGGAGGGTGAACACATCACCTTATCAACCTACATCCAATAACAGGCTATAGCAAACACAAAATCCAATCATTTTAAACTTAGCAAAAGCATGATCCATTCAAAGCAAGGCACGGGCTAGTTTCAAATATAGTAAGATCACACAACCAATAGAATCTAGCCAGGTAGGGTCACACATCCCCCCACCATCAGCTATGACCACCCATCTGGTAAACAGCATGCCACAAACTCTGTGCAAATGTCCTGATAAGGCTTGTCCCCATGCAGGGTCCTTCGAACAACTTGCAAAACAATGGGTGGCCTTCACCGATTAGGTCCTGTTTTTCAAGGGGAAAGGGCAAGGAATTTTCCACCTCACACTACAAGCAACTTATACTAAAAGCACTTAACAAACAACTGCATAAAAAGGGAATTTCAAGGCTACTGCCTTTTACAATGTGCACTTAGCCTGGTGTACCACAGCCCCCACTTCCCCAAAGCATTGCTTTAGGTTAAGTTTTAAATCCCCAAAGAGCACTGGGGCAGTTTGACTGAAAACCTAGTGTTATCACAACCATGACCACCTCCTGGTTTGATTCTCATGCAATCAGTTTGCCTTTGTGAACACCATCCCCAGCCGCTTTGGAGGTGGTACACTAGTACTCCTTTCTCCTCCCTCCCAGCTCCCGAAACTAGCCCAACCCACTGGGTTACCTCGACCTCTCCCTGACATTATGACTTTAGGTCAGCATCTTCATTTGCTTCTCCAACTCTATACTTACATTGTATCCAAGCAATACTTTCTTGCCTGGATTTCTTTTTTTTTTTTAATTATTATTATTTTTATATTACAGAATTACATGTCACCAGGGGTTTAAATTCCCATGATTCCCACCACTGGAGTTCTGAATCTTCAGTTTCCCCACTGCAAGCTACCACAGTTCCCCTAAAGTTGTAGACGTGGGCCAACCATCTTCTCTACAACTTTCTGTCCACATCTATACATTGTTGCCCCTTCTTTTTCTGATTCAGTCCTCTCTTCCCCTTTAAGCCACTCATGACATAACTACCTCCATATGTCCCTCTCCTTTTCCTTCTCTTTCTCTCTCTGGGTGCTGATGGAGCTGGAATGCAGAGTCCTCTTATCTTCATCCCATCACTTCTCCCCCGCTGGGAGTATGGATCAAGGTTGTTTATGGGAAGCAGAAGGTAGGAGTTCTGAATTCTGTAGCTGCTTCTCTGCTGAGCCTGGGCATTGGCAAGTGAATCCATACCCCCAGCCTGTTTTTTTTCCCCCAGGGTTATTGCTGGGGCTTGGTGCCTGCACTATGAATCCACTGCTCCTGGAGGCTTTTTTTTTTTTTCTTTCCTTTTGTTGCCCTTGTTGTTTATTGTTGTTGTTAATATTATTGCTGTTGTTATTGTTGTCATTGTTGTTGGATAGGACAAAGAAAATCGAGAGAGTACAGGAAGACAGAGAGGAAGAGAGAAAGATAGACACCTGCAGACCTGCTTTACCCCTTGTGAAGGGACACCCCACCCCCCCGCAGGTGGGGAGCTGGGGGCTTGAACCATGATCCTTACACTTGTCCTTGCACTTTGCACCATGTGCACTTAACCCACTGTGCTAACCCCCCTCCCCCCAGCCTGGTGCTATCTTTCCCCAGTGGGGTAGAGCTCTGGAGATGCAAGGGTCCAGGACACATTGCTGAGGTTATCTGCCCAGAGAAGTCGGGATGGAGTCATGGTAGCATCTGTAACTTGGTGTCTGGAAGGTGGCATGGCTTTGTTACAGACCCAAATGGAGAGGCTGAAAGAAGTTCCCCCTGGACAGTGTGATGTTTGCCCTGTGCATGCGCTCCACTACTTTGAAGAGCGTTGTAATGCCTTGGTCTTTCTCTCTCTCTAGTTAATTGATTGATTATTGGATAGAGAGACAGAGTAGTTGAGGGGGTGAAAGAGATAAAGAGAGGGATAAAGACAGACTTCACCACTGCTGAAGCTTCCCCCTACAGGTGGGAACTGGGGGCTTGAACCCGGGTCCTTGTGTACTGTAGTATGTGAGTACTTAAGGAGGAGCACCACAGCCTGGCCCAGCAACATCAGGGATTTCTTTCTTTTTTTTTTTTTAATTGTGATTTTTTTTTTATTTAAGAAGGGATTAATTAACAAAACCATAGGATAGGAGGGGTACAACTCCACACAATTCCCACCACCCAATCTCCATATCCCACTCCCTCCCCTGATAGCTTTCCCATTCTTTATCCCTCTGGGAGCATGGACCCAAGGTCATTGTGGGTTGCAGAAGGTGGAAGGTCTGGCTTCTGTAACTGCTTCCCCACTGAACATGGGTGTTGACTGGTCGGTCCATACTCCCAGTCTGCCTCTCTCTTTCCCTAGTAGGGTGGGTCTCTGGGGAAGCTGAGCTCCAGGACACATTGGTGGGGAAACCTGGCCAGCATCCTGATGGCATCTGGAACCTGGTGACTGAAAAGAGAGTTAACATACAAAGCCAAACAAATTGTTGAGCAATCATGGACCCAAAGCTTGGCATAGTGGAGAGGAAGTGTTAGGGAGGTACTCACTGCAAACTCTAGTGTACTTCTGCTTTCAGGTATATATTTTGCAGTAGTTTATGGATACATGTGAACATATGCTCTCTCTCACAGAAACTGCTGTACATCTAGGTTTGGGGGCTTTGTTAGAAAGTGAACCACCTGAGATGGAATTAGAGTATACTATGAAAGGAAAGGTCTCACCCGAGTAATGAAGCTGAAGGGTTGTCATTCCACACGTGAAGTCTCTGGACACAGTCTGAAGTGAAGCATGTTGAGGTGGCAATCGTTGTGTTGGTTAGGTTGTGATCGGCGGATGCAATATTATTTGATATGGATTGGGAGAGGCATACGGGAAAAGTGGGCCCTATCCAAGGGTTCCAGGACTGGGGGAAGTAGGGGCTCTATAGTGGAGATGTGAGGTTCCTGCTGTCTTAGGGTTCAAAAAGACAATGGATAGTTACTGTTATCATCACATTATTTGGTAATTGGGTTAACTTTGAAAAGTCCTTTTGTTAGGGTTTGCTGTACAGTACCCAGTATCTTGTATATAGCTGTGCTATTGGATGCTTCTGATCTACTTGGTCTAGGCTTTTGAGAGAGTCTGCATATCAAATACACTGCCTATATATTAAAAAGATTCAGTTTGTGTTTTGAAAAACTTTGAGACATACAATTGATTTTCCCCCTCTCATATTAATTAACTACTGATTTATATGTCTACATTTTGCTAGGAGTGTACATAAACACCATTCCCACCACCAAAAGACTGTGACCCATCCCTTCCGCCCACTCCCACCCCCCACTGGCCCAGGAAGCTGCATGTCTACCCCTCACCACAGGGTTTTTACTTCGGTGCCCTACTTACAATTTGGTCAGGTCCTGCTTTTAGTTTCCCTTTCAAATCTTCGTACTCAACTTCTGTTGATGAGTGGGATCATCCCATACTCATCTTTATCTTTCTGACTTAGTTCACTTAACGTAATTCCTTCTAGCACCAAAAAAGCAAATGACCCCATCCAAAAATGGGCAGAGGATATGAACAAAACATTCACTATAGAGGAGATCCAAAAGGCTAACAAACATATGAAAAACTGCTCTAGGTCACTAATTGTCAGAAAAATGCAAATTAAGACAACCCTAAGATACCACCTCACTCCTGTAAGAATGGCATACATCAAAAAGGACAGCAGCAACAAATGCTGGAGAGGTTGTGGGGACAGAGGAACCCTTTTAGATTACTGGTGGGAATGTAAATTGGTACAGCCTCTGTGGAGAGCAGTCTGGAAAACTCTCACAAGGCTAGACATGGACCTTCCATATGATCAAGTAATTCCTCTCCTGGGGTTATACCCCAAGGACTCCATAACACCCAACCAAAAAAAGGATTTCTAAATGTTGGTGTCAGATGTTTGGAGACTACAGATACTTCCTTGCAGTAAGGTGTAGGCACTAAGACATATTGACTCAATTTATGCAGGTTTAGTAAGAGGGTCTTGACATTAAGGCAAATAGAAAGTATTTAACATTTCCTTTGATTCCTACCTCAGATTTGCGGGGTGCACATCTAAGGCAAAACCACGGAACTTACACACAATGATTTCCTACCTCCATGCGTGAATGGAAGAGGAAAGAAAACAGACACCTGTAGGCAAAAGAGAAAGACAAACAGCTCTGGCAGTTTCTCCTATTATTTTGCAAATGCTTCACGATTCCTGAGGGAGTAGGAGACACACCAAAGACACTTTGTCATTGAATCCATTAATTGCTTAGAATTAGGCACAGTTATTCTTAAGGACTTTGCTAAAAGCCATTTTACTATTGAAATGTGATCATTAGAGGCAGGGTGGTCTGACATGGCCTAGGGGGAGAACCTGACCTGAAATGGATACATTAGGTTGAAGCGCATTACAGGTAGTAGCTTTCTGTCCTCTGCCAGCACTTGCTATGCTAAAACTAAATTTGGGTAATAAAAGAACAATGGTCAAGAGATTCACAACTCTCATTCTGTTCTTGTTCCTTTGCCCCCTTTTAAAATAGTAATAAGCATAGGAAGCTGGGTGGTGGCACACCAAGTTGAGTGACCTGGGTTTGAGCCCCTGATCCCCACCTGCATGGGGGTAGCTACAAAAGTGGTCTACAGTTGTCTCTTTTTACCTTTTCCCCTCCTTTCTCAATCTCTATCTGTCCTATCTATTAAGAAAGGAAGAAAGGAAGAAAGGAAGGGAGGAAGGGAGGAAGGGAGAAAGGAAGGAAGGAAGGAAGGAAGGAAGGAAGGAAGGAAGGAAGGAAATGAATGGGATTAAAAAGGAGGGTAGGGAGAGTTGGGTGGTACTGCAACGGGTTAAGCAAATGTGGCGCAAAGCACAAGAACAGGCAGAAGGATCCCGGTTCGAGCCCCCAGCTCCCCATCTGCAGGGCAGTCACTTCACAAGCCGTGAAGCAGGTCTGCAGGTGTCTAAGTTTCTCTCCCTTTCTCTGTCTTCCCCTCCCCTCTCCATTTCTCTCTGTCCTATACAACAATAATAACATCAGTAACAACAACAATAATAACTACAACAATAAAACAAGGGCAACAAAAGGGAATAAATAAATAAATACAAAAAAAAAAAATTTTTTTTTAAAGGAGGTTGGGATGGCCACCAGGACCAGTGAATTCATCCTGCAGGCACCAAGTTTTAGCAATAACACTGAAGGCAGTAACAATAAATAAATAAATAATAGTAAAATAAAATACAGCAGAGTAATGTAAATATTGGGGGGGGGGCATGAGTGCTGAGTGGTAGCATACCAGACTTTTACACCTGAAAACCAGATGCCCTAGATTCAATCCCCATGCTACCATATTTTTCAGAACTGGACGATAGTCTGTTCTATGTCTCTTTCCATCTCTCTCTCTCTGTGTCTCTCTCTCTCTGTCTCTCTCTCTCTCCTTCACACACACACACACACACCACACACACACACACACACACACACACACACACACACACTTGTTTAAAAAGAAGCAAATGAAAACCAATTTAAGTTTCCTTCTAGGAGGAATTTTAAGAGACCAAGATCCAAGAGGTAGAGTGAGGAAGAGATATGATGGACTTGGACCTTTCCCTGCTTGTTCTTAAACCCAACTCCTGGTTTCCTAGTTCACTCTCTTGACTTGTATAAACACTGCCAAAGGGAGCTGGATGGTGGTGCACCCAGTTAAACACATAGGACAAGGACCTGGGTTTGAGCCCCTGTTCCCCACCTGCAGTGGGGATGCTTCACAAGCAGTGAAGCAGGTCTGCAGGTGTTTATCTTTCTCTCCCTCTCTATCTACCCCTTCCTTCTCAATCTCTCTCTGTTCTGTCAAATAAAAATAGAAAGAAAAAATGGCTACAGGAAGCAGTGGATTCTTTGTGCAGGCACCAAGCACAGCCATAATCCTGGTGTCAAAAATCCATCCATCTGTCAATGCTACCTAAAAACAAAGGAGGATGGAAATTGAGCATTTCTGATACCTTCATTACAGATTCAGATCGCAACAAACAAGCATTTTCTCTTTTCACAAATGCTGGTTTGACAGTGTTTCTATGTGGCCCTTAGAGCAAACCTTTGTTTGACTTCATAACTAGTAGATGCAGTATTAATAAAAAAAAAAAAAATTGGAGCCAGATGGCGGTACACCTGTTTGAACTCACATGCTACAGTGTATAAGGACCTGGGTTTGAGCCCCCAGTCCCCACCTGCAGGGGAAAGCAAGACTGCAGGTGTCTCTCTGTCTCTCTCCCTCTCTAGCTCCCCTCCTCCTCTCAATTTCTGACTATCTCTATCCAATAAATACATAAGGATAATAAAAAGAACTATAGAAGCAAATCACTTTTATGTAGCATTATGTATTCAGATCTTGTCATGAAGTCTGTGGTCAGTTCTATATTTTCATGGCCTAGAGGGACACAATTCAGAAATCAATCTAAATGCATATATAGTATGTTGTCATTCTTTCACTGAGTGACTAGTGTCTGCTAGTCTCATTTTCTTGTCACAATATATATTTTTTTCCTTTCACTTGTTTTCATAGTGCACATGTGACTCTGAGACAGAAAGGGACAGCAATAATAGACAGGAAGTGTGGTCTCAGGTAGAAGGCCAAGAACTCTTTGTTCCCCATGTCATCAGAAGACACCATGCTGGAGATATCTCGTTCCAATATGTCAAGCAGACAACACCCATGAAGCTGCAAAGTTACCACTCAACCAGCTGCACAGAGGACAAGATTTCCCTGAAAGTGTCATAGGGAACATACGTTGACTGGTTGAGAGAATATGGGTGCAAACTATGAAGCCTCCATGTCGACCAAAGAGATAACGAAACTCTATAAGGGTTCCAGTTTCTGGCCAAGGCAGGCACCTCACTAAAGGCCCCCCTTCCTGTTCCTTTGTGGGTGCCGGGAGCCAAAACCTTAGCTAAGTCTCTCACATAACCGGTGAACGGACATTCTGATCATTGTAACTGAGATTACCATCTAACTGTTTGGAAAGTTGCTCACCCACCTCCCTCCCCCCACTACCTTAGCAGAACTTCCTCATGGTGTGTGCTTAAAATGCGGCTGTAAAATAAAATTTTCAGAGCTTGATCAGAAACCTGTCTTGCTCTCGTTCTTCGTGTCTCTTGTCCCCTCCATTCTCTCGCCCCCTACCCTAGGTTTCCGTCGATAACCCCGCAGGCCAGGGCACCTGAGCCCGACGTGGGACCTTTTTGGGTCTGGGGTCCGAGAGAACGTCGCTCCCCGATGGTGGACCAAGGAGCATAGGACCACCACTTCAGAGAAGGAGTGAGTGAAGGTTCGCATTGGATCGCTGCTCTAGCCCAGAGTGAGTGAAGATCCGCGTGGTGATCGCTGCAGATTCGCCCGTCTGTGAGATTGATCCATTTTGAGGTAAGAAAGAGCAACGCAATTATGGGACAAGCATTGAGTAAACATGATTTGTTGCTTAAGGGCCTCAAAGAGTCCCTCAGGACATGAGGAGTAAGGGTTAAGAAAAAGGATCTCAAGAAGTTTTTTTTTATTTTGTGAGTGATGTTTATCCGTGGTTCCCTTTAGAAGAGACTATTGAAGAAAAAAGATGGGCCAGAGTACGAAACTGTTTAAGAGATAACCTTCTGTTTGTGAGTCTGTCTCTATTCCCATGCCTGATTCAGGAGACCCCATCCCTGAGGCTCCTGCTAAGTCCCCTCCTGTTAAGATTTACCCCTCTTTGACAACCTTAAGAACCCCCCGCCAAAGATGGGCCTGATGATAGTCTTTCTCCTAAAGAGGCCTTATCCCTTGATGAAGAGATGGCCAAATATCATAGTCCTGACCGGCCACCCCTAGGCTTTTCTTTGCCTAGACCGCCTCCCTATGCCACCACCCCTCCGTTTTGTGCTCCAGTCCTCGACTTGGTCGACACCACCAAGGCTAAAACTCAACTAGCACAAAAAACAGCTTCCCTTAGAAAATTAGTAGAAGAAAAATGAGACCATTTACAATTAGTTAAAGAACTGTGGGCTCTTGATTTGGCATTATCTTAAAACTAGCCAGCAAAAAAAAAAAAAAAAAAAAAAAGATCCAGGTTTTTCCCTCTGGCTACCACCAGAACTCTCAGAAAGCCAGTTCTGAGTGAGATCTTATCTGGCTAGCAAGCTATTCTCTAAAGAAAGAATAAAATCAATCAAACAAGATGTTCTATTTAACTTAAAAACTATTAATTAGAGAACCAGTACACACTTTTGATAGAAATTTAATGATTTGTTTCTTTAAAACTCTAAAAATGTACCTTAGCCCAGAAAAAAAGAATTTCAAAGATTTTTGTCCGCACGGTAAACTAAACCCACCTGTTCTGTCCGTGCAGCCAATCATGGAACAGAGCTACTGCTCCACAGATTGGCAAATTCAGTCAATCATTCCCCTAAGCCACAAAGGCCCCTCCTAGTGGAGGGGTGTAGAGGATGGAGTTAAGAATCCAAAATCCAAAGCGGTTTTTCAAAGGGAAATATTTCTTTTCACCAAGAATGTCTGTTGTAAGTCTGTGTGTTAATCTTGTTTCCATTAATGTGTGTTAACCCCTAAGCAACTAAAGGTTGTTTTAAGTTTTAAATAAGATTCAGTTAAGCTAAATGTGGTTTTAAAGATCCCGACTCATAGAGTTGGCACACCTTTACCAGAGTAAAATATAGGACAGTTTCGTCCTTCTGATAGCTAATATCAGCATCAATTCATTAGTTAAAAAGATTTTCTGAGATATCTAGGCATGGTAAAATGCCTCTGTAGTCTCTCTCACTCTTGTGAAAATTGTAGATATTACCAGCACCCCAACATCAACTGCCACTGTTTGTTAATTTAATTCCATCCTTGAACTGACTTTCTAATAACCCAGTCAGTGTAGAGCAGTGGCCTTGCCAGGAAAAAAAGGGTTAAACGTGCTATTCCTGGCCTGATAAAAAATTTTTTATTCAACAGATGTGATTCAACAAAATTATTTAGTGTAAAATGGTCATCTAAAAGAAATGTTAACAGTAAAAATTTATTTTAACATTTCAGCTATAAGGTTTATCTTAGCTTTTTAAGTTACCTATCCAAATCAAAGTGAAAGATCAATTAAGTTGTGTACCCACCCTTGTTCATAGCTGCCCTAAGGGTGTGATAGCTTTGTGATAAACAAAGGTCCTAGCAAACAAAGTTTAACATTTTACTTAAAATTGTTTTTAAGACTGGCTTGGGTTAGTAAAAGATAACACAATAGTTATGTGAATTATTTACATGCCAGAGGCTATTGCGCTGGTTTTCCTCTTTATATCTTTCTGCTTTTAAAAATTATCTGGTTTGTTTTAAGACACTGCCAGAGGTTTATTCTTGATAAATTAAGGTAATACATTGTGTTTTTGGTCTGATAAAAGATTTGTTTTGGCAAATCCTGATTTAACAAAATTAATATTTTGAACATTTAAACTATGAGGTTTTATTTTAGCCTTTTAAGTCGCCATATTAGAGTTCTAAGGAACAAAATCTATTAAGAGTTTTATATCTATGCTTACTCATGATAGCTTTGTGATGAGTAAAGATCTTAGTAAACTAAAGTTATAATAGTGTGTTTAAACTGTCTAATCAGTTTAAAATAATGCTAACAAATGGTAAACATTTTATCATGTCAACACATTAGGTATTGACTTTCTATAACATTGGTATATTTTAATAAAGAGCCTTCTAAAATCATATGAAAGAACTGAAGCCAATTCTAACCATTAGATCATCAATTAACTTGGTACAAGTTCTCTCCCTAAGTAAATAATTATAGGTACATCTGCACATGAAGAACTGACTGCTCATATGGTAAGATTCAAAACTAAACATTTTAAATTTTTTATTTATGGGTGTGTGATGACTCCTAAAGTCACTCATATCCTAAAAATCTTTTTTCTCTTTTTTTTACAAGCCTCTTAAAATTTTAACGCTTGACCTGCCATAGTGAGAGCACTTTACTGGCTCCTGCATTGTTTAATTAAGATCCTGCTATTCAGACTTTTAAGATTAATCCCCATTGATAAAAGCCAATGCTCTCTGGCAGATTGATGTAATTCACCTGCCCATGTTTAGTAAACAAAAACATTTTTTTTCTCAGTTGGTACTTTTTCTAAATTTATGGGGGCTACAGCTCAAACAAGAAAAAGCTCAAAAACCTTAGGAGTCATATGCGCTGTTTTGCTTCAATAGACATCCAATCCATGTATTTTTGTTTCCTTTAGAACATTAAAAGCTCAAAAAATAAATAAAAAAAGAAGGGGAATGCACCCCCCAATATTCAGTTGGCTAAAGAGTCAATGAAGTAATTATACTAAGCCTTTTTAATATTTACAAAAATTTGAATTGTCCATTTATTATATCTCATTGACAAAGCCACCCACTCTCCCAGCCATAGAGACATATTCTTTTGCTTCTGTTTTTCAACACTGGATGTCCATGTTTTGTTTTTCTTTTATTATGGTGGATGACATTATTGATCTTGCAAAATTCACAGTCCCTTTTGGCAAGTCCTTACCACAAAGGACGCCATGGCAGTATATACTCCAGCTAACCTCACCAGCCTATCCAAGTCTTCTCTTTCTGCTGACCTACCACTGCTGACTTCATCCTTACATGTTTATTGACTGCTCACTTTTCTCAAAATATTCCTCATGTTCAAAGAACCTCACCTAATGTGTATGCACCTCCTCTGTCTGTGTTTTGGTACAACACCCCCCTATATTTTTTCATGTCAATTCTTCCCTACCTGGTCCTTGCCTCCTAGTTTTGCTTGTTCCACAGCTGACCCTCTATGAAGAAGAAGAATTTCATCAGCTGGCGCTGACCCACCAGAGGACCAGACGTGCTGTTTCTTCCCCTGGACATCACATCCACTGACTGCTTCCCTTAGACTTGCTGGTGGCGTGCTAGGACATTTTGATGCCCCTTATGGGACCCCTGATTAGTCTTTTGTTAATGATTACCTTGGGACCCTTTATTTTTAATAAGATTATTGGCTTTATAAAACAACAAATTGACTCCTTGGCATCGAAACCCTTACAAATAAATTATCACAGATTTGATTTGGCTGACAGAGGCTTGGCTGAACCTGAGGGTGACACACCTCTTTTAGGAGCTGCATAAAACTCAGATTTATGCACGCCAGCCTTGGCATGGTGTGGGCACCGGTAAGGGGTGCAGGGCTAA
This sequence comes from Erinaceus europaeus, assembly GCF_950295315.1. Lineage (NCBI taxonomy): Eukaryota > Metazoa > Chordata > Mammalia > Eulipotyphla > Erinaceidae > Erinaceus > Erinaceus europaeus. Next base: position 20,118,116 of record NC_080166.1, on the reverse strand, counting down.
GCACTGCAGGGGGGGGACCCTATAGTCCGCCTCTGAGTCCCCCGTGAAGCAAACCTGATTTGCATGGAGGTTGGTGTCAGTCATCAGAACTCTTTGCCGTGAGTTTTTCTCACCTTAGAAATAGTGGCTCTTCCTTCTCTCCCAAAAGACACCAAGAGCCGTATGAGATGCAGGAAGATCAGTATTTACCCCGCGGGAGAAATCAGGTCAATACTTCACCCCTCTGGTTAATGCCTGCTTATCTCTTGATAAGATTCCTAGCTTTTACCCTCAATTTCCGCCTCACTTAAATTGTAAAAAGGGAGTACATGCCGGGAGCCAAAACCTTAGCTAAGTCTCTCACATAACCGGTGAATGGACATTCTGATAATTGTAACTTCGATTACCATCTAACTGTTTGGAAAGTTGCTCACCCACCTCCCTCCCCCCACTACCTTAGCAGAACTTCCTCATGGTGTGTGCTTAAAATGCGGCTGTAAAATAAAATTTTCAGAGCTTGATCAGAAACCTGTCTTGCTCTCGTTCTTTGTGTCTCTTGTCCCCTCCATTCTCTCGCCCCCTACCCTAGGTTTCCGTTGATAACCCCGCAGGCCGGGGCATGTGGGAATTTCTCTTCTCCTTCCTTCCTATGCCTTCCCTCTGGGAGGGCTACTCTGCCCCTAATAAACTTGCCTTGTAAAACTTCAATGCTTTGCTCTCTTTCTTAACCTTGGTGACTGCCACCCATTCTTGGAGCACAAGAACCAGAGAAATTGGCAACAGTTTCACTCTTTTGTGCCCTTTTTTTTTTCATTCAGAGAAAGATGTAGGAAAAACAACACTAGAGCTAACGCCAGTGTCCTGGCACATCTCATGTAGTAACAGGGATTTAACCTGGTCACGTGTATGACAAAGTACAATATGACACAGATATCTGTGTCTACACCAAGTTGACACAGATAACAGTGATCCCTCTGGTGATGTAGGGAAGACATTTTACTCTCCTTGTTACTTTTTTTTTTCTTCTAGGACTTGGGAATTTTGAACTCTTCCTTCAAACGTTAAAAGATTTCATACATAAATACACATCTTCCTAGTCTCTGCCCTTTGAAAACTCCATGACATTTCTGAACACTATTTATTTTGTCTTATTTCCACTTGAAATGATTTCTGAAGAGAAAAATACCTAGTAATTTCAGACTGTGGTTTTGTGATTTCTCAGTTAGAAGTGTCACCCAGTAGACACTTAATAAACTAGAGATTGAGAAGAGTAATTTGTCTGGTTAGTTTTATGAATATTTAAATATGTGTTGTTCAGCAATACGTGTGTTTCAAAAATTACATAGTTCAAAAAAATCTTTGAGTGCTTAAGTGTGTTTAAATTGTTCTTCTATGAACTGAAATCTCTCCTGAGTTCTTAGACAGCACAAAAATAAGCATTCATTTCAATTCAGCAAAATTAGCTTCCAACCATGATTTGTTCAATGGTTTTGTGAGAACTGCCGTGTGCCTGTGTGTATTCATGTCTGTGCTGTAGTGTGTGTGTCTGTGTTTATTCTTACCAGAGTTACTTTCTCACTTTTTATTTCTAAATGTACAAAGTACAATTTATTTACCTCTACCCACATTTGAAATTGCATATCAGTGAAGCTTAAAATGTATCATTATATAAATTGTTTAAATATATTTTAACTCCATGATGTCATAATTGTTTACGTGAGAAGGCAAGACAATAAGGAACAGCATTTAATTAGCACAGAGACATGAAGAATGCATGTTCTAGCTGCATCCAGGAATAAAATATTCTGTTTAGAATTATGATAGCATTTATGTATATAGAAAAATATATTTTGTAATCAGATCTATTTTGTCTCTAGTGACATCAAACACTGACACGGCATATGTTCTTCTGGAATGAACTTTGATTTGTCTTCCTCCTTATGCTAATCCATATGCTCCAATTTATACAATTCAATTTATGGCCACAACTCGCTTGTAATAATGCTTTTAATTTGTCTTTTTTTTTTTAAAGACAAAAGCTTGCTAGCAAGGAGTATTTTAAGATAAAGGGAACAACAAACAATTCCCATCCCCAAATGAAGACTACAAAATAGAGGGGGGAAAGGGACAGATTGCTCATGGGCGATATGTATTTATCAGCAGACCAGGTAAAAGAGATGATATGTGAAATCTATGTGAAATCATTCCATGCAAAAATAGAAGATAATAAATTATCAGGCAAGTATGCTTTTATTACCATGAGTCCTATTATAAATGTATCTCTTAGTTCTATTTTTTAAATCTCAACTCACTGTTAAAATCAGATCTTCTGCAATTAAACATCAAAACAGAGTTTGTCATCCAGATACCAAAAAATCCCCCATAAGGCACTGTCATCACATTCCACACACAACTGTCTCAGACTTTTGCACTTACTCTGTTGCTATGGCCCTCAAATAAGTAAGTTTAGTCTAGATGATAATTAAGGAGCTCTACCATCAGATAGATGCATTCAACTCAACTGACAGTCTTCCTTCCTTTCTTTGCTGTCTCAAGTTCTATCAAATTCTTTCACAAATTCTCCCCCATAACCAGTAAATTTGAATTCAGCAAAATAACTTGCTACGCAATATGATGTGTTTACTGTTTGCTTGAGAGTTGCTGTTTGTGTCTGTGCATGCATGAGTGTGTATATTTGGTGAGTGTGTGTGTGTGTGTGTGTGTGTGTGTGTGTGTGTGTGTGTGTGTGTGTGTGTTTACCAATGCCACTTGCTCATTCTCTAATTGTCAAATATATGCATCTCCCTTCTCTGGGACTTCTCCTTGCTTACCCATCTCAAGGGTGAGTTTGCCAAAGAAATTCTAAAGCCCCTCGAATTCGCAACTAGAAAATTGAGAAATTATGTGTAAAATTCTCCCAATCATTATAGTAATCATCTCTGTTGAGAAACAAGATTTTGGTTCAATTAATCACTTTTATTCAGCCTGTGTATTTTGCTGAATGTTCTGACAGACGTAAAGAACATGACTGTGAACAAAATGGATACACCTTCTGTTCTCAGAATACCCTTGTCCACATGTGCAGAATAAAATATTCATTTAAAAGATCACAGAGATTCTAATGTATCATCACACCCACTGCCATAATGAAAGTCCCACAACCAAGTGGCTGAATGAGTTGACTTTTTTCTTCATTCTTCTGGATAATGGAATCCTGAAACCAAGGTGTGAGCAAAATTGGGTCCTGCTTTCAATTGCCAGAGAAAGTCTACACCTTGCTCCCATATGAGCTTCTTAAGGCTTACTGGGAGTTATATTTAATGTTCACATGTCAGTATGTAAGTGTGCATGTGCACATATGCATCAAATTCTTCTTTTGATAAGGACAACAGTCACCATGGTTCAGGAGATCACTCTACACCAACATGGTCTAACGTCGATTAATTGCATCTATAATGAACTGATTTCTAATTGAGTCCTGTTCTGATGTACTGGGCATCAGGACTTTGGTGCATAGATTTGGATGTGGGGGCACAGTTAAACCCAAGAGAGGTAATGATTACTTTTAAAGAAAGGATCTCTGTCCCATAAGCATATTGCCACCTTGACAATAGTTTAAAATGATAGTTTCCCTGGAGAAAAGTCTATGCATACTATTTATTACTTGTGTTCCTCAATTAAAGGTAAACATTTTGACAACTTATCAGAACAATCACTGCTTGGAACTGGACGGTAGTGCTGCGGGTTAAGTGCACATGGCACATGGCACAAAGCACAAGGGCCAGCATAAGGATCCCAGTTTGAACCTCTGGCTCCCCACCTGCAGGGGTGTGGCTTCACAAGCTGTAAAGCAGGTCTGCAGGTATCTATCTTGCTCTCCCCCTATCTTCCCTTCCTCTCTGGATTTCTCCCTGTCCTATCTAACAATAGTTATAACAACAACAGCAACAAGTGCAACACAATGGGAAAAATGGCTTCCAGGAGCAATGGATTGATAGTGGTAGACCCCAAGCCCCAGTGATAACCCTAGATGCAAAAAAAAAAAAAAAAATCATGCTTACCAACTGGTTCAAAAGTTACTGAAAGATAGCAATCAGTCAACAATCAACTTTCATGAACTCTGTATCATAAGAACATTACTAGAAAGTAATTATGTTGAAAGTAAAAAATGTTTAGTCATCTGGATTTGGTTCAAAACTCTAGGAATAGATGATATCATTCACTCCAATTCATACCAACACACATGTTTTGTTATTTTCAATGGAGGGATTTCAATTAAAAAAATAAATAGAAAACACAAGTAGAACTTGAACTGGAGCTGGTATATTGCACCAAAGTAAAAGACTCTGGGATGGGTAGGGGAGAGAGTATATGTCCAAAAAAGGATGACAGAGGACCTAGTGGGGATTGTATTGTTATGTGGAAAACTGAGAAATGTTATTTACAAACTATTGTTTTTACTGTCGAATGTCAAAAATTAATCCCCCAATGAAGAAATTAAAAAAATAAAGAAAGATCTAAAGAGGCATTATCTTAAAATAATAGTGCTGTTTGATCACTAAAAGTTTGATTTTGAATCTGCAACCTTAGGAGAACTGATGTAGCTTACAATAGAAGGAATGGGGATACAGAATTCTGGTGGTGGGGATGGTGTGAAGTTGTACCCCTGTTATCTTGTAATTTTGTGAATCAATATTAAATTATTTTAAAAAATCAAATTTGAAAAAAGTATCAGGAGAAATAAAGAACAATCTTAGTATTTCTTTTAAAATATGTCCAGATTTTCAATGAAACATTCAAGTAACTATCAGAAAATTCCCAAGGAAAGCAATGAGAAAGCAAGGAAAAACTGATTGGATTTTGAGAACAATTATTTTTAGGTGACACCTGAAGCTGCCATTCAAAGAATCTTCTCTAGTTCATGTCACCAGTGACCTTGAAATTTCCAAATATAACTGACAACTTGACTGTTTAATTGACTTGACATTTCACCAGTAACTGACATCAATGCCTATTTTCTTCTTTTTGGTCCATCCTGTCCTGTCTTCCATGCTACATTTGTTGTTGTTCCAGGTTACTTTCCTGCCACATATTAATGCCAACATTTTCCAGGGTTCCATCATCATCTTTCTTCCTTCTTTATATTACAGAACATAGTGGTTCTGCACTTGAGAAATTCATTTTACCCTCAAGGGATATTTGGCAATATTTGGAGACTTGTTTGTTGTCATAACTTCTGTAGTGTTACAGACTGCAAGTGAGCACATGACAAGATACTGCTAATATTTTGTGTAAGACTATGTCTCTCACAACCAAAAAAAAAAAAAGTTCCCTCTTTCTCTACACATTGATAAATTTTACATCTGTGTCTCCAAGCTGGAACTAAACTTGACAGTGCCTTGAATGTATATGTGTATATATATATATATTTATATATATTTGTAGTGTGTGTGTGTGTGTGTGTGCGCGCGCAAGTTTGATTTTGAGCCTTCTAAGCAAATTTCAGCCTTCTAAGCAAATTCTATAGGATATTGTCTAAAAGAAACCACCTAGTCTCTTTCTGACTCTACTTCTCATTATGAAGTCTCTAACTTGGCCACTGGCAATAAAGATAAAAGTGAAATTTAATCTATTCCATTCTTCATATCCAGTCAGCATTTGGACACTAAAACGACAGTATTATAGTGCTATTCCCTTGGCCTCTCTCAAAAGCACTTGCTTTATCTCAGGGCTAATATTTTCATGTCACATACAGAGTATCCAAACTACTTCTCTTCTTCCCAACTTTATTCTCATTAAAACCAGGCTTCTTCAAGGTATTCATACAGATCATTTTCTGAGAGACAAAAGGAGGGTAACAGTATTCAGTATAGTTGTTGACACACCAGTCAAATGTCTCATTTCACCATGATTGACAAGTGTTTACAAAATACCCTCACCCCAAATCTATATCCTTTTTCAACCATTATGCACCAGGATCCCCATCCCACCCCCAGCTTCATGATTCCTCTCCTCCCTAGTTACTTTCTTTGGTGAAATAAACCAAACCCAGTCCAAGTTTTACTTTATGTGTTTCTTCTTTCTGTTTTTGTTTCTAAGTTTCACTTCTGGTGAGATCATCCTATATTCATTCTTCTCTTTTTGGCTAATTGCACTAAACATGATCCTTTAAGCTCCATCCAAGACAAGGTGAAAACCTCATCATTCTTAACAGCAGAGGATTTCATTGTGCACATACATCATTCAAAAATAAAAGGTGAATGTGTCCTTTTATTTTTCTTTTGTCTAATTGACTTTGATTGGATTTTAATTAAAGGCTCTGACAGCTCCAGTGCCCAAGCAATGGTTGTGTATCCTGCCTCAAATATGTGCAGACAGTTTATGGTCAAAGAGCTGTCTGACTCCTCAAACATTAAGACACGAGAGCCAAAATAGAGTATACTCTGGGAAGACTACAAGAGCTGTAAGAAAAGACACTTTTCCTTCCATTGTTATTAGTGTAAGCTTTCTTCCTGCAGGTTGGGATCAGAGGCTTGAACCTGTGTCTTTGCACACTGACGAGGCAGACCATCACCTGGCACTGCTAATTTCTTCTTCTCCTCCTCCTCCTCCTCCTCCTGCTGCTCCTTCTTCTTCTTCTTTTTGGTGGGGGCTAATGGTTTACAATACAGTTGTTGACACATGGGTAGATTTCCCATACCCCCATGGTGGTGGGTCTTTTTGATTCCAAACAATGTCACACATACAGATGTTGGTTGATACAATTGTCCATCTGAAACTTACCCAATGTGATAAACCAGTGCTACTTCCATTAAAAACATGTGTGCAAATTCAGAGGTGTTGAGAAAGGCACAAGGTCCACATCAGGAAATCTTCTCTGTCTGAATTGAGTGATTCTCTTTGAGTTCCTAAAGAATGTTGATCTTACCATGATTCCCTGAAATTCAATCACAGGTGTAATCAAAGAAGATTTCACTACATCTTACACCTTAGTGGTGTTCCACTGACTATACATACCACAACTTTCTCAACAACTCATCTTTTGTTGGACATTTGAGTTCTTTCTGAGCTTGATCTATGACAAATAGTGCTGCTAGGAATTACGTTGATTGAGATACACCAGAAGGTGAAGGATGAATATTGGAGAATTTCATTTATAAATGAGACAAAAGAAGAAAGAAAGGAAGGAAGGAAGAAAGGAAGAAAGAAATAAAGAAAGAAGGAAGGAAGGAAGGAAGGAAGGAAGGAAGGAAGGAAGGAAGGAAGGAAAGAAAGAGAAGAAAGAAGAACAAGAATACACAGGGTGAGGTTTAGAGCAGCTTTGGTCTATTACAGCACAGCTGAACTGAGGTGTTAGGGATGTTGATGGCCTAGTACATGGTGCTGGAATGAGGAAGTTGGTGGTGGGTGTGGTACACAATACCTATCTTTGGGAGGTAGCAAACTACACACATGTGACAACCATCTTTGAAATCATTATTTCCTCCAATAAAGTGCTTTTTTTAAAAAAAAAAAATAATGTTGTTTTTCTTAAAAAAAGAGGTGGTGCAGTGACTGGAGTGCTGGATTTATAAGGGTGATCTGCTGCCCCACCCCCCACCCCACCCAACCCCCCCCCCCCCCCCCCCGCTCTCTACCTTTCCCTCTTCCTCCCCCTCTTCTTCATCTTCTCTCTCTTTCTTCTGTATATAAGACTATTAAGCAGGCTGGGCATTAAGACACTCATGAACAAGGACTGGGGTTCAGACCCCTGGTCCCCACCTACAGGAGGAAAGTTTCACTAGTGGTTAAGCAGTACTATAGGTGTTATTTATTTATTTAATAATGATTGACAAGATTGTGGGATAATAAGGGTACAATTCCATACAATTCCCACAACCAAAGTTCTCTATCCTCTCCACTCCACTGGAAGCTTTTCTGTTCTGCTATACTCTTAACTTTAGGTTCCTAATTATTAAACAATTTATTCTGCTTTATATCTTAATGATTTTCAGCCCCCAAGTTGCAGATGCTACCATGATGCCAACCTGACCTCCCTGGGCAGACGACCTCACCAATGTGTCCTGGAGTCCCACCTCCCCAGAGCTCTACCCCACTAGGGAAAAAAAGAAACCAGTTGGGAGCATGGATCCATCTGCCAACTCCCATGTCCAGCAGAGAAGCAATTACAGAAGCCAGACCTTCCACCTTCTGCACCCTATGAAGATGGTTGATCCATATTCCCAGAGGGATAAAGAACAGGGAAGTATAGGTGTTTTCCTTTTTATCTCCAACCCTTCTGTATTTCCCTCTGTTTTATCAAATAAAATTTTTTAAAAGACTTGCTAATTAAATAATTAAAAAAACATATTGAACACCCCTCCAAGGTAACACCTACTACCTGCTGCTATAACAATTAATATTCTGTTTCCAAAAACTGTTGCATTTAAACCACTCTAAAGAAGAGTTCTTAGAATTACTAGCTTTTTTTCCCCCCTCACATCATGATTACCCCTGGAGCCAATTTGAGAACACATTAATTAAAGCATAATAGACTAAATAAATAATAAATATCAAAATTGCAATAACAGAACCAAGGGATAAAATGCATGAAATATTTATACCTAAATCTTTATACATGGTAATGAAGTTACTGGGGGCTGAGCAGAAAGGTTCAAGCCTCTCCAGCAGGAGCTCTGAATTAACTTGGGAAATTTTCATTTAAAATTAATTGGATCAATAAAGTATTTCACATACCCCATTTCAGTGTCCTAGAAGGTATGAAGGAAACCTGATTACAGGATATGATAAGCCATAAGCGATAGTCTGTGTATGGTAGAGCAAACAAGGCTTATCTCTTGCTTTTCTGGGCATGAATATTAAACCACAGTGAAATCTTAGTTGAGAATTCTAGAACTTTTTTTTCTAAGATTTCTAGAAACCATTTTACTTCTTCTTCTTCTAGCGTTTGCCCTTCTTCCGTAGCCAGTCAACAGCATCAGGTTGAGCCTGATGTAAAGTTTCGAGACCTCCTTTGAATCTGGAGAGGAGGGAGTCATTGACTATGTGGGTCATGTCTGTCTTTAGCCGCAGGGGCAGTTCAGGTCATCTCTGGCTCCCCAGCGATGGAACATAGCGGCGCACCGGCCATGGCCTGTTCGATAGCGATTGAGGAGGGCCCAATCATAACGTGCTAGGTCAAAGCCGGGTGGACTTAAGGGGTCTGTGATGAGGTGTTTGTTCTTTACCTCAGCTGACTGCCAACTCTGTTTCCAAGAGACTGGAACAGAGAAGTTCAGTGTAGGCGTAGGGGACCAGATTGGGTGACAAGACGTCAAGCGTTGGACAGGTTGGGCGAAGATATCAGGGTATATTGGCAGGTCCGGTCGAGCGTAGACGTGGGAAATGAACTTAGATGATGCCGCATCCCGACGAATATCTGGCGGGGCGATGTTGCTAAGAACTGGCAGCCATGGAACCGGGGTGGAATGGATGGTTCCAGAAATTACCCTCATGGAGGAATATAATTTGGAATCGACCAAGTGGACATGGGGGCTACGGAACCATACTGGGGCACAGTATTCTGCAGTGGAATAGCATAATGCCAGAGATGATGATCGTAGTGTGGAAGCACTTGCGCCCCATGAGGAGCTGGCCAGTCTTGCAATGATGTTATTCCTCGCGCCCACCTTTGCTGCAGTTTTTATGAGATGTTCGTGAAATGACAGAGTGCAATCGAGAGTAACGCCAAGATAGACTGGCTGGGCTTCATGCGGATTCTCGTATCGTCAAGCTGCACATTAAGCTCATGCGAGGCCGAGGCATGGTGTAGATGGAAAACAGATGATACCGTTTTTGCAGTGCTAGGGATTAGTCTCCATTTTTTAAGTAATCAGATATCAGAGATATGTCTTTCGTAAGTGTTTCCTCGAGGATGTCGAACTTGGATGCCTTGAGTTGCACACCATTTCACTGATTAGTGGTTTCAGAAAGCCTTAAGAAAACAGTAGGCTACTGGCCACTAACTGGTCACTGTTTTAGTGTCAGAAACCTCAAGGATTATACCTTTGATTTTAGAATCTTGATGGGTCTTCCTAAAATCCATTTTAATTAGAACTTTTGTTTCCATACAAAGTGTTACTGGTCTGTTTGTAAACACTCTTTAAGAAGTTTATATTAGCAGTAAAAAAAGTTGTAACATAGCCAGATTAAAAGGTCTGTGGAGGAGAGCAAGTGCTTTGAGCAATAAGGACAAATAACAAAACATCTACACGGCTAGTGTCCAATTTCATTTAAAATTAAAGAAAATTTTGGTTGGTAGAGGGTGGTGCACCTGGTAGAGCAGACATGTTACAATGTGCAAGGACCTGAGTTCAAGCCCCTGGTCCTCACCTGCAGGGGCACCACTTCACAAGCAGTGAAACAGGGCTACAGGTCTCTCTCTCTCTCTCTCTCTCTCTAATTTTCACTTTTCCCCTGCCTCTTAGTTTCTGCTGTCTTTATCCAATAAATAACAATAAAAAAATTTTATATTGATGGAGTGCAAGGAGTCACTTTTCCTTAAACCACTCTAGAGCAATAATTCTTTTTCCTTCCTTCCTCCCTTCCTTTCTTTCTTTTCTTTCTTTTTTAATCAAACCAATTCTTTCTAAGGCATTATGTATGTTGCAATTCATCCTAGCACTGAGGAAAAATTTTACATAATTTTATTGGAGGGAATTAATGATTTAAAATAAATAAACAGCATATCCTGTTAGTAAAGTATATTTACTTGCCGGGAGCCAAGGCCTTAGCTAAGACTCTAATATAGCCGGTGAGAGGACATTCCAACCATTGGAACTGAGATTACCATCTAGCTGTTTGGAAAGTCACTCACCCACCTCCCTCCCCCACTACCTTAGCAGAACTTCCTCCTTGTTTGTGCATAAATTGTGGCTGCAAAATTAAATTTTCAGAGCTTAATCAGACCTCCTGTCTTGCTCTCGTTCTTCGTGTCTCTTGTCCCCTCCATTCTCTCGCCCCCTACCCTAGGTTTCCGTCGATAACCCCGCAGGCCGGGGCACCTGGCGCCCAACTTGGGGCTCGAACCCACGACCCTGAGATTAAGAGTCTCATGCTCTACCAACTGAGCTATCAAAGGGTTAGGTTTCCGTCCATAACCCTGCAGACCGGGGCACCTGGCGCCCGACATGGGACCTTTTTGGGTCTGGGGTCCGAGAGAACATCACTTCCCAGTGGTCGACCAAGGAGCATAGGACCGCCACTTCAGAGAAGGAGTGAGTGAAGGTTCAGATAGGATCACTGCTTTAGCCCAGAGTGAGTGAAGATCTGCATAGTGATCACTGCAGATTCGCCCGTCTGTGAGATTGATCCATTTTGAGGTAAGAAAGTGACACAATTATGGGACAAGCATTGAATAAACATGATTTGTTGCTTAAGGGCCTCAAAGAGTCCCTCAAGACACGAGGAGTAAGGGTTAAGAAAAAGGATCTCAAGAAGTTTTTTGTTTTTTTTTTTGATTTTGTGAGTGATATTTGTCCGTGGTTCCCCTTAGAAGGGACTATTGATAAAAAAAAAAAGACGGGCCAGAGTAGGAAACTGTTTAAGAGATAACCTTCTATTTGTGAGTCTGTCTCTATTCCCATGCATGATTCAGGAGACCCACCCCTGAGGCTGCTGCGATCAAAACGGCTCCTGCTAAGTTCCCTCCTGTTAAGATTTATCCCTCTTTGACAACCTTCAGACCCCCCACCAAAGATGGTCCTGATGATAGTCTTTCTCCTGAAGAGGCCTTATCCCTTGATGAGGAGATGGCCAAATATCATAATCCTGACCGGCCACCCCTACGCTCTTCTTTGTCCAGACCGCCTCCCTACACCATCGCCCCTCCGTTTTGTGCTCCGGTACTCGACTTGGCCAATATTACTGACTATACCACCAAGGCTAAAACTCAACTAGCACAAAAAACAGCTTCTCTTAGAAAACTAATAGAAGAAAAATGAGAGCATTTGCAATTAGTTAAAGAACTGTGGGCTCTTGATTTGGCATTATCTTAAAACTAGCCAGCCAAAAAATATCCAGCTTTTTTCCTCTACTCTCAGAAAGCATTAAACCAATTCTGAGTGAGATATTATCTGGCTAGCAAGCTATTCTTTAAAGAAAAAAAAAAGAAATCAATCAAACAAGACATTCTCTCTAACTTAAATATCAGAGAACCAGCAGACACTTTTGATAAAAATTTAATTATTTGTTTCTTTAAAACTCTAAAATGTACCTTAGCCCAAAAAAAGAACTTTCAAAGATTTTTCTCCGTGCGTGGTGGTAAACTAAGCCCGCCTGTTCTGTCCGCGCAGCCAATCACGGCACAGAGCTCCTGCTCCACAGATTGGCAAAATCTTCAGTCAATCATCCCCTAAGCCACAAACACCCCTGGGGGGTGGGGTGGAGAGGCTGTGAGTTAGAAATCCAAAAGCCACTTTTCAAACGGGAAAATTTTTCTTTTCACCCAGAATGTCTGTTTTAAGTCTGTGTGCTAACCTTGTTTTCATTAATGTGTGTTAGCCCTAAGTAACTAAAGTTTGTTTTAAGTTTTAATTAAGATTTAGTTAAGCTAAATGTGGTTTTAAAGATCCCGACTCATAGAGTTGTCACACCTTTACCAGACTAGAATATAAGACAGTTTCGTCCTTCTGATAGCTAATATCAGCATCAATTCATTAGTTAAAAGATTTTCTGAGATCTCTAGGCGTGGTAAAACACCTCTGCAGTCTCACTCACTCTTGTGAAAATTCTAAATCTTACCAGAACCCCAATACCAACTGCCACTATTTGTAACAAATTCCCTGCTTGGACTGGCTTTCTAATAACCCAGTCTGGGTAGAGCAGTGGCCTTGCCAGGAAAAAAGGGTTAAACGTGCTACTCCTGGCCTGATAAAAATTTTTCATTTGGCAGATGTGATTCAACAAAATTATTTAGTGCAAAATGGTCATCTAAAAGAAATGTTAACAGTAAAAATTTATTTTGAACATTTCATCTATGAGGTTTATCTTAGCTTTTAAAGTTACCTATCCAAATCAAAGTGAAAGATCAGTTAAGTTGTGTACCCACCCTTGTTCATAGCTTCCCTAAGGGTGTGATAGCTTTGTGATAAGCAAAGATCCTAACAAAGTTTAACATTTTACTTAAAATTGTTTAAGTGACTCAAAAAAAAAAAGTTTCCAACACAGTTCTTATCTGGTAACATAAAGGTAAAAAGTCATTTGCCAAGACAGCCAAAGATTTAAAGTAAAAGTCTTAAGTATTTAACGTGACAATTCTTCTTCTCCAAATTGATATGCAAATTATCTATGTATTTAACTGAAAAAGTTCCAGCACATTCTGGAGGGCCCCTAAAATGTCCTGTGAACTGTTTTGTGGATATTGGTCCACAGCAAATTTGGCATTTGTCTGACACTAGAAATGTTTTTGAGAAGCAATGTCACTAATGTGTGTTAACTCTTTAAGTAACTTAAGTTTGTTTAAAGTTTAAAGAAAAATTTAGTTAAATTGAATTGGGTTTAGAGATCCTGGTTATGGGAATTGCTACAGGAGGTTAAAAAGATAACTTTTAAATTTATGCTCTTTAAAACTCAAACAGAGCCTCTTAAAATTAGATATCACAAACTGAAGCTGTGTCTAGATCTTGACTGATAGGTAAGAACAAAAAAGTTTTAAAATACTTTCTCAACTAAACAGGCAAAACTGGCTTGGGTTAGTAAAAGATAACACAATGGTTATGTTAATTATTTACATGCCAGAGGCTTTTGCTATGATAAATGAGGTTTAATTTAAATAAGATATGTAAAAAAATTTTTTCCAAATAAAACTTATCAAATAAATATGGGGCTGCCTAATGTAGAGCTGTATAGATGTTTTAGCTAACCTTTTTACATTTTATTCAAGAAGTATGCCCCTGGTTTCCCTGAGAAAGAACTCTAGATATTAAAACATGAGAGACTAGATAAAAAGTTAAGAGAGTTTTATGTCTGATATAGACAAAAATACTTCGGTTGAAACTTTTATTTAAAACTTGTTAAGAGATTTTTTTATCTTACTCATGAGCTAGTTACTTTTGCTTTTACAGTGACTCCTTCTGATAAAGTTGTTACTGAGATAACTCCCCTATTTAAAAAGACTACAAAAATTATTATCAAATAATTGGCTTTTGAGAGTACAGATTCTACATGTCAAACTTTAATCAGTTCTTTTAGAGAGTAAAAAATTATCTGGTTTGTTTTAAGACACTGTCAGAGGTTTATTCTTGATAAATTAAGGTAATACATGGTGCTTCTGGTCTGATTTGTTTTGACAAATCCTGATTTAACAAAGGCTATTTTAGCCTTTTAAGTTGCCATATTAGAGTTCTAAAGAGCAAAATCTATTACGAGTTTTATATCTACACTTACTCATGATAGCCTTGTGATGAGTAAAGATCTTAATAAACTAAGTTATAGTAGTGGGCTTAAACTGTCTAATCAGTTTAAAATAATGCAAAAAAATGGTAAACATTTTATCATGTCAACACATTAGGTATTGACTTTCTATAACATATTGGTATATTTTAATAAAGAGCCTTCTAAAATCATATAAAAGAATTCAAGCCAATTCTAACCATTAGATCATCAATTAACTTGGTACAAGTTCTCTCCCTAAGTGAATAATTATAGGTACATCTGCACATGAAGAACTGACTGCTCATATGGTAAGATTTAAAACTAAACATTTTTCATTTTTTTATTTATGGGTGTATGATGACTCCTAAAGTCACTCATATCCTAAAATTTTTTCTCTCATTTTTTTACAAGCCTCTTAAAATTTTAACGCTTGACCTGCCATAGTGAGAGCACTTTACTGGCTCCTGCATTGTTTAATTAAGATCCTGGTATTCAGACTTTTAAGATTAATCTCCATTGATAAAAGCCAATGCTCTGTGACAGATTGATGTAATACACCTGCCCATGTTTAGTAAATAAAAACACTTTTTTTTTTCTCAGTTGGTATTTTTTCCAAATTTATGTGGGCTACAGCTCAAACAAGAAAAACTAAAACCCTTAAGCTCAATTAATAAAAAAAGAAGGGGAATGCACCCCCCCTCAATATTCAGTTGGCTAAAGTGTCAATGAATTAACTATACTAAGCCTTTTTAATATTTACAAAAATTCGAATTGTCCATTTATTATATCTCATTGACAAAGCCACCCACTTTTCCAGATAGAGACATATTTCTTCTTTTTCTCTTTTTCAACACTGGATGTCCATGTTTGTTTTCCTTTTACTATGACATTATTGCTCTTGCAAAATCCACAGAGTCCCTGTTGGCAAGTCCTTACCACAAAGGACGCCATGGCAGTATATACTCCAGCTAACCTCACCAGCCTATCCAAGTCTTCTCTTTCTGCTGACCTACCACTGCTGACTTCATCCTTACATGTTTATTGACAGCTCACTTTTCTCCCAATATTCCTCATGTTCAAGGAACCTCACCTAATGTGTATGCACCTCCTCTGTTTGTGTTTTGGTACAACACCACCCTATATTTTCATGTCAGTTCTTCTCTACCTGGTCCTTGCCTCCTAGTTTTGTTTGTTCCACAGCTGACCCTCTATGAAGAAGAAAAATTTCATCAGTTGGCGCTGACGACCACAAGAGGACCAGATGTGCTGTGTTTCTTCCCCTGGACATCACATCCACTGACTGCTTCCCTTAGACGTGCTGGTGGCACGCTAGGACACTCTATATATTCCTTCCATTAATTTTCTGACAAATTACAACAGGTTATAGACTCCACCACAAATAATCTTAAGTCACTACAGAGCCCCTTATGGGACCCTTGATTAGTTTATTGTTAGTGATTACCTTTGTCACACACAGTGCTCAGGATTAAATTTAAGGTCTCAAGCTCGCTCTGTCTGCTGAGTCACCTCCCAGCTTCACTATCCAGCTTTCATAATAAAATGTAATTAAGCAAAAGTATTAGAGAATTGTCCTCTGGAACCACTATCCTTACCTATATTGTCATTAATATTCTATTGAAAACATCTCAGTGTTATGTGCAGTTACATATGAGAGACTGCATAAATACACAGCACACAGAAGTAGGAAAAGAAAGAGGTTAGATTGCATCTACTAAAAATGAATCAAAATATTAATGACTAATATTAATATAAGTGAGAGCTGGTTTAATTTTTCTTTCTTTTTCTTTTTTTGCTCTTGCTCCTTCCAAAATCCCAAATGCCCTAATCTGGTTATTATTATTTCTGTAATAAGAAAAATTACATTGAAATTGTTTTTTTTGTTTTTATTATTTTTTATATTTATTTATTCCCTTTTGTTGTCCTTGTTGTTTTACTGTTGTAATTATTATTGATATCATTGTTGTTGGATAGGACAGAGAGAAATGGAGAGAGGAAGGGAAGACAGAGAGGGGGAGAGAAAGAAAGACACCTGCAAACTTGCTTCACTGCCTGTGAAGCAACTCCCTTGCAGGTGGGGAGCCAGAGGCCAGGGGCTCGAACTGCCAGTCCTTCAGCTTTGCGCCACCTGCGCTTAACCCACTGTGCTACCGCCCAACTCCCTGAAATTGTTTTTAAAAACAGTTTACATCACTGCATACCTAGATAGTTAGAGAGTATGGGAAGTGACAGATATGGTAGAAACATTTAGAAGAGGAAGCAGTAGGGGGTATTTTCCATAACTGGGATCTTCATTCCAACACTTACAGATGCTAATGTATGCAAATGTGATCTCAGAAGTTCTATGCAAATGTAAACTATGCCAGATTTTGCTCTTGTATTTCCTATCTTGAAAATAGAAAAGGCTCAAAGGTATGATAATGAAGTCCATTCACAAGTTAATAAGGACGCAGGAATGTGAAAGTCTACTCTTGGGGGAAGCATGGCAGGCATTTATCTGGCTTTCAAAATAATATCACGTGCTGTCTAAAGGTGGTGCAGTGGGCAGAGCCCTGAGCTGGATCTCTCCGTGGAGTTTTCCTTAGAGCAGTGCCAGAATCATGCTGTTCCTGTGCTTTGTTTTGTTTTGTTTAACTGTCTTTACAGGAGCCTATTATTGTAATAATTATTATTACTATTATCTTTATTGATTGGATAGATACAGTCAGAGTGAGAGAGATAGTGAGTCACCCACAACACTGCTTTAACACATGCATAGCTATCCCCATGCTAGTGGGAACTAAGGACTCAAACCCTGGTCTTTGCACACTGCCACTGATAAATTGATTTGACCTTTACTTCTTAAAGACAATATGGAAATCAGTTTGCCTCAGGACCTCAAATGTCCAGTCCTTTGAGGTGACTACAGTGAAGGTTTGAGACCTCTTTAGGATATTATTCTAAACAAACGATAAATTTAACATCTAGAATTGCTTGTTTTAAATTTGCATACATTCATTTTATTTGTTTACTTATTTATTTTATTGCTACCAGGGTTCTTGCTAGAGCTTGAGGTCTGTACTATGAACCTACCGCTCCCAGCAGCCATTTTTGTTCCTTTTATTTTACTTCACTGTTAGGATAGAGTGAGAAGGGGGAAATAGGGAAGGAGAAAGACAAACACATGCAGATATGCTTCACGACCTGTGAAGCATCCCTCCTGCAGGTGGAGAGCAGGTGCTCACACCTGAGTACTTGTGCATGGTAGCATGTGCACTCAATGTGGTGTGTCACCATCTGACCCCTGCATTCATTTTTTATCATTAAGAAGTTGCCCCCCACCAACCACCATACTGGGACTCTACACAATGGAGAAACTCCAGAGATGAAGCAATGCTGTGTTGTCTCTTTCTGTATCCCCCCCTTCTTTATCTTAAAAACAAAGACACTTTTTTGAGGGGCCTGGAAAATAGCTCAACATAAGAGCACAGGACTTGTATACCGGAGGCCTACAGTTTTGTTCTCTAATGTAAGAACTGATTGATATTTTGATATTTCTCTCTCATAAAATAAGGGGGGCAAGGTGGTGGTACACCTGGCTGAGCACACATGTTACACTGTGCAAGGACCTGGGTTCAAGCCCCTGGTCTCCACCTGCAGGGGGAAAGCTTCAGGAGTGGTGAAGCAGTGCTGCAGGTGTCTCTCTTTCTCCCTCTCTATCTCCCCTTTCCCTCTTGATTTCTGGCTGTCTCTATCCAATAAATAAATAAAGATAATAAAAATTAAATAAATAATAAAAAATATAAAAATAATACATCTGTGAGCTATAAAAGTGTTCTTATGAATAAAATGCATTGTGTGTGTGTGTGTGTGTGTAAACAATGACCTAAAGTTACTGAACCTATAGCCAGAACCTAAACTAAAAAATGACAGTTACCTTACCTTTTTCAAGGCTAACAAAAAGTCAAAGGTCACCTTATCTCTGGGTCCCTTACAGGTGTCCATGTCCTTTCTTAAATAGAAGGTGCAGAACCAGTTAATACATTGGGAAGAATTTGCTTAAGCATTACAAGAGAGGGAGGGGGAGGAGCCTCCTTGAAGAGAGTGTGCATGTTCCTTGAGTTGGCTGAGTCCAAGTCTCCCAGTGATTGACAGCTGGAAGTTTCTCTGCGATTGGCAGGAAACCAGTATGCCCTCCAGGGGGCTGTTTGCTAGCTGTGGCTAAAAATCACAACCCTCTCTCTTTCTCCACCACTGTTTCTCCTGTGAACTTCTATTAGTAGACCTCTCCTGCTGTTCTACCTGATCTATTAAACACATTACAGCTTGCTTTCTCAGAAAGGGGCAAATAATATATAGCTAAAATGTCCCATTCTGTATCTCAGAATTGGAACGACAGGGACGTATCAGAAAGTCAAGTGAAATTCATCAGGTGAAGAGAAACGAGAGAATCTTCTTCTATGTCCTTATTTCTGAAAATGTGTAAGTTATTTTAAATTTTACCTCAGAATCTTCTTTCTCCTGTCCTGGTCTGTCTTAGAAATCTAAAACACTGCCACAAAGCCCAAGGACCAGCGTGAGGATCCTGATTCGAGACCCGGGCTCCCCATCTGCAGAGGAGTCGCTTCACAAGCGGTGAAGCAGGTCTGCAAGTGTCCATCTTTCTCTCCCCATCTCTGTTTTCCCCTCCTCTCTCCATTTCTCTCTGTCCTACCCAACAACGAGGACATCAAAAACAACAATAACTACAACAATAAAAAAAGAAAAGAAATCTAAAACACATTTCTAACCCCATGTTTTGATTCCAAACAAGAATGCATTTATTTAAAATATGAAATACATTCACTTTTTTTCCCCTAAAATAAATATATTGGGAAAGCACTGTGAATCTACTCTGGGCTTTTGTCATGCTGATGTTTTGTTTTCACCGGGCTGGCTTCACAGGCGGGTAACAGACCACCCGGGACTCATGGCTGGGTTGTACACAGTATCTCTTTATTCATGCAGGATGCAGCGCAATCTATACCAAGCTAAGCTAAGCTAAACTAACTAACTACAAACAATCTTGTCTTTATAAATATACTAGCCCAGTAGGGTGGGAACAGGATGCAATGCAGAGAGGGTGGAGAGAAAAGTGACTGGTGAAAATCAGGGTATGACAAGGAGAGGGGCGGAGCAGGTGAGAATTCTACCACTAAACCACCAATGCCCTAGAGGGAAGGTGGTGCTTGTTAACAGAGGTTATGTAAATAGAATGAAGTGGTTATGTAAATAGAATGCAGTGTTAAGCAGGGGGGATTTAAACCAAATGAAATGGAAGGGGTTTTTAGAAGCATACCAACACTGATGTTTTTTCTTCCTCAGACATCTGAACACTACATCCTGTATTTGCAATAGTTACCTTTTCTTTTCCACAAACATTGCTATTTCTCCCTCTCATAGGTAATAAACACAGAGAGTTTTTCTTATCTCAAATGGTCATGTGGCAAATATACAGTCATTTTGTAAATGAGCAAGCACTGCGGACTCCATCTTGCTGTCCACCAGACTCCATCTTGCAGCTATCGCTTCGCTGATCCTGAAGAGAGTTCAATCTATAACTCAGAATTACCTGCAGACCTCTGGGAAAAGATAAACCTATATGCAGACCATGGGAAGAAGGTATTATTCGACAGTTTTGTCCTGAAGTTGTACAGACCAGTAGCCTGGAGTGATTTTTTTTTTTTTCCCCTCATGGCAGCCCTCCTCTCAGGAAAACATCCTGTGACAGAAACACTTTCAAGCAGACAGGCAGCCTTGTGATAAGACCCCTTCCCCCCCAGCTAGATGAACAACCACATGAACGTGTCACTTCTCTCCTACTACCCACCACCTTTTATAGTCTCTGATCCCTAACTTCAGAATAAGATGCCTTTTAAGACGTGAAACTGCCATCTTTTCTGATTGCTAGCACCTGACTAAATCTTGTTCTGACACCAATTATCGTCACTCAGTTAATTGGCCTTCTAAGCAGCAGGCAATAAATTACTGATTCTGTAACAAGTTCATAAATTCTAACCTTATGAACGAATTAATGAAAACAAGAAGCAAATACAAACTAAAAAAAAAATCAAATGTAACTCACAAATTTCTTCTATCCAGTGGAAAACTAAATCTATCTTTTGTCTTTCCTCTTTTATTGCTAATAATTCTGTCCAGTCCCTGAGACAATATGTAAAGTACATAAAACAACATGAAAGGGTCAAATAAAAGGGAAAATCTTACTCTTTAGCCAAGGGGAAAATCCATTTATGCTGTGAAAAATCCTTCTTGTCAGAGGAACAGGATTTATAAAGATATATTCTGGGTCCATACTCCCAGAGGGATAAGGAATAGAAAAGCTTTCAAGGGAGGGGAAGGGATATGGAGTTCTGTTGGTGGGAATTGTGTGGAGTTGTACCCTTGTTATGCTATAGTCTTGTACCATTTTATAAATAAAAATTTTAAAAAAATTAAATACATCTTGGGGGCTGAGTGGTGGTGCACCCAGCTGAGTGCACATGTTACAATGCACAAAGACTTGGGTTCAAGCCCCCAGTCCCCACCTTCAGGGGGAAAGCTTCACAAGTGGGTCAAAAGAATCAACTGTTTAGGAATACAGTAATGAAAGTGTAGCAGAGCAAAAATCTGGTGCTCCAAAATACATCATTGGTTATGGCTGTTAGTTTCATGAGAGAGAGTCTGAAGTGGGACAGAGGTTGCCTTTGAGAAAGACATTTACATGTAGATAGGCTATCTCCCTCAGCATACCAGGCAAGATCTCATCCTCTGATCTGTACTGGCAAGAAAGCAGAAAATATATCTGCACAGATTCATCTTAATGTCCCTCATGTGCTAAGCTCCTGAACTCACCATTTTCCTTCCAGCCTGTTGGATCTAGTTAAGTTCATTCAGAAATGAAGTCAGAAACATGTGGTTTAATTACTCAACGTGGCTGGGTCTGTGCTGTGTCTCTAACAGCACATGTTATCAATATGTTACTTTCTCCTTGTTCATTGGCCTGCCTGGTTTGTTAATTATCTAATCTGTAAAGATCTCAGAGGGGTACAAGATGATTCTTTCTGTAACCCCAAAAGAAGTAGAAGGCATGACACATAGAGGTGATGCAGTGGGTCAACCTCAGGACTCGCAAGCAGAAGGTTAAGAGTTTGATTTCTGGCATAGCATGTGCCAAAGCAAGGTTCTGGTCCTCTCTATCCTTCTGTCTCTTAATAAAAAAATAAGCACAGTACCTACATAATGACAGTTACAAGGCACTGGTAGATAAATGGAAAAACATCATATATTGTTATACACTTAGGTAAGAATTCATATCAGCCAGACCTCCCACCTTCTGCACCCCATAATGACCCTGGTCCATACTTCCAGAGGGATAAAGAATAGGAAAGCTATCAGGGGAAGGGATGGGATATGGAGTTCTGATGGTGGGAACTGTGTGGAGTTGTACCCCTCTTATCCTATGGTTTTTGTCAGTGTTTCCTTTTTATAAATACAATTTAAAAAATTAATATAATATGCATGAAGTGATCTTTGATCAGAGAAAGAAAAACAAAGTGGCATATAGACTGGCGCATATGTTTCAGATATCACTATTTGAGGTGTTCATTGCATATCCGGAATAATAGAAGTCACTATAAGCTGGCTTGCCACTGAAAGAACAGATGTGCAAATAGTGTTGACTCCAGGCTCCTGTGCTGTGAAATGTATTAACTGATGACATGTACACTAAAACTTGCTGCCTTGTAGAAGTTGAAAAACAAGATCAGAAGAGAAAACACAAGTAGAATCTGAACTGGAATTGGCGTATTACACCAAAGTAAAAGACTCTGGGGTGGGTGGATGGTTGGGGGTGGGGAGAATACAGGTCCAAAAAGGATGACAGAGGATCTAGTGGGGGTTATATTGTTATATGGAAAACTGGGAAATGTGATGCATGCACAAACTATTGTATTTACTGTCAAATGTAAAACACTAATTTCCCAATAAAGAAAAAAAAAAACTTGCTGCCTTGTGTCATTTTTAGGAAGAAGTTTGATGTCAACTGATTAATTTATATAATGTGGTTTATATAATTTATATAATATAATTTATAATACAATCTCTTAGCTTCCACACTATAATAATACTAACTGAAATAAAATAAAATAAAATAAAATAAAACAGAGCCTGTGAAACACTCCAGCTGGCAAGACACCTACTCCTTGCATGAGACCCAAGTTAGAGTCCCAGGTACACTGAACAACAATAAGTCAGCATTTGCTACCATGCTGTAGTATTAGTCTCCTTCTTCTTTTCTTCTTCTTCTTCTTCTTCTTCTTCTTCTTCTTCTTCTTCTTCTTCCTCTTCCTCTTCCTCTTCCTCTTCCTCTTCCTCTTCCTCTTCCTCTTTCTCCTCCTCCTCCTCCTCTTCTTCTTCCTCTTCTTCTTCTGTCTCTCTCTCTCTCTAAAAAATTTAGCTTGTAAAGGTGAAGGTCCAGTGATAAACATATATAAACTAGTCAACAGTAAATAAATAAACAAGCCATCAGGACACTATCTGACTTTCAGGAAACACACACATACACACACACATTTCCTGCATTACTGGGGCTTCACTGTTCCAGGCCAATTTCTTCAGGCAGAGAGAGAGGAAAAGACAATAAAACACAAAAACTTTCCTTAAGATGGCAGGTACTGGGTTGAAGCCTGGGCCTTGTGTAAGACAAAACAAGTACAATATCTCGGTGAAATATCTTTTTTTTTTTTTTTTTTCCCTCCACGGTAAAGGCTGGAGCTCAGTACTGGCACTAGGAATCCACTGTTCCTGGTGGCCATTTTATTGGCTAGGACAGAGAGAAATTGAGAGGGGAGGAAGAAATAGGGAGAAAGATAGACGACACCTGCAGACTTGCTTCGCTAATAGTGAAGCATCCCGCCTGCAGGTGGGGAGCCAGGTACTTGAACCTGGGTCTTTTTGTGATGAGTCCTTATGCTTAGTACTATGTGCACCTAACTGGGGTGAAATATCTTGCTTTCCCACCTAGCATCTACAGAGCTCTGGCACTAGGGAAAGATAGAAACAGGCTGGGAGTATGGATCAATCTGCCAATGCCCATGTCCAGTGGAGAAGCAATTACAGAAGCCAGACCTCCCACCTTCTGCACCCCAAAAACAACCTTGATCCAGACTCCCAGCAGGGGAGAAGTGATAGGAGGAAAACAAGAGGACTCTGCACTCCAGTTCCTTCAGCACCCAGAGGGAGAGAGGAAGAAAAGGAGAGGGGATGTATGGAGGTAGTAATGGTGTCATGAGTGGCTTAGAGAGGAAGGGGGATTGAATCAGAACAAATAGGGGGAGATTATGTATAAATGTGGCCAGATAGTTGTAGAGATGGTGACTGGCCCTTGTCTACAAACAGGGGAACTGTGGTGGCTTGAAATGGGGAGACTGAAGATTCAGTACTCTGGTGGTGAGAATGGTGTGGATTTAAACCCCTGCTGACATGTAATTTTGTAAAATATAAATAAATAAATACACTCTTTTTAAAAACATCACACAATTAGAGAGTTAAAGTTTTATAGTCATTTTTAATAGTACAGTTGTTGACAATTTCTCATCTCCCTGTGATAAATGTCTACAAAACACACTCATCTCCAACTCAGGCCCAACGCCACCATCATGCATCAAATCCCCTCCCATTCATGTACGTGGGTCCACATAGGTGTCTTTGCATAAGCATCTTTGTTTCCCTTGGACATATCCCCAGGAGAGGAATTAACAGGTCATAGGGTAGAATCATTTCTAACATTCTGAGAAATCTCCAGACTGCTCTCCATAGGGGTTAGACCAATTTGCATTCCCACCAGCAGTGAAGAGTTCCTTTTTCCCCACAGCCTCTCCAACTCTATAAATTCTTAAGATAAAGGCTGGTTAGACAGGGCAGCCTACAAAGGAGTCAACAAGTGAGAGCTTGTATGGTGTTCTGGTCCCACAATAAATCTGTCATTTTCCTCATGGCTAGTTCTTGAATTTTTTTAAATGAGTAAGATCTTGTGTCAACAGTCACAGTGTGAATCAAAATCAGTATTGATCACTAAGTACAAGCTGCAGCGTCTAAGCTATTGCCATACAAAAACAGCTTTCTCTTCTTCAGGTACATACTGATTTTACTGTCCATCATGGTTGCTGGCAATTAGAACTTTGGAAGTCTGTTCTGACATAAAGTTTTCCAAGAGCGAAGAGTCAGAGGGTGGCTGGAGTTGGAATAGTGGACTTGATAAGCTGGAACAGATGGAGCCTCACTGCCTATGCCATGACTGGACTTCTCTGGTCCTTCTGGACATGCTGCTTTGGGCTTCCTCACAACATGGTTGTCAGAGACAATCTGATTGGCCTGAGTGACTGTTCAGAACCTCGCTGTGATTATGCCAAGAAGGAGACAATACTTACATGATATTTTCTTTATTTTTTATTTTCACTTTTGTGTTGCCCTTTTTTTTTTGTTTTTTTCATTGTTGTTGTGGTTATTATTGTTGTTGATGTCGTCATTGTTAGAAAAATGGAGAGAGGAGGGGAAGACAGAGAGGGGGAAAGAAAGATAGACACCTGAAGACCTGCTTCACCTCCTGTGAAGCGACTCTCCTGCAGGTGGGGAGCCGGGGGCTCGAACCGGGATCCTTACACCTGTCCTTGCGCTTTGCGCCATGTGCGCTTAACCCACTGCACTACCGCCCCTGACTCCCTTACGTGATATTTTCACAACCTTGGATGGAAGGTTACATTGCATCACTTTTCTCTCTCTTTTTTTTTTTTTTAGTATTATTTTAATGAGAGAGATACAAAGGAATACAGAAGTAGAGACCAGAGCACTGCACATCTCTAGCTGATGATTGAATTCAGGTCCTTACACATGGTAACAAGTACATTCACTCGGGTGTTCCACTACCCAGTCCCACTCTATTGCTGCCTTTATATCCCTTAAATTTCAAGGGCCCTGTAAATTCATATGTCTTCTTACATATTGAGAGATCCTATGGAGAAAAACAAGTCCTTTCTAGATTAGCTGACAGCCAGTGGGGCCAGTAAAACATCAACAATGGCTTCCATGCTTCTGCAACAGACTGTTGAGTAGACCCAACTCACCACAGGCTTATGAGCAATCAGGTACAATTGGGCTTCTCATTCACTATCTGCTGGATGAGTTTCACCCTTCATACTAACTCATATTAACTTCAATGGGCGATGCTTAAAGTCACAAAATAATTGCTGAAAAAAACTGCCTACGTAAAAATGCATGATATAGTCATAGATGAACTGCTATCAAGAGAGCCCACTGTGCTTGGGCTAGTCTTTAAAATCATGTAATGGTCAAGTAGGAAGCATAGTGTTTGCCCTGTCTTCTTTGCCTCTCAATTTAATTGGTGAAACACTGAGTCACTTACATCTAGTATTGGTATCACATGCAAGTGATGCATAACACAAAAGCTCATACAACAAGCTGACTATGTTAAGCATATTGTTACTTATTGATTACTGAATAGAAACAGAGAGAAATTGAGAGGGGAGGGGGATGGAGAAATGGAAAAGAGGCAGCTGCAGCCCTGCTTCACCTCTGCAGGTGGGGACCAGGGGCTTGAACCTGGGTCCTTGCATACTGTGATGTGTGCACTTAATCAAGTGTGCAACTGCCTGGCCCCACAAAGGAATGTGTTTTCAATAAAATAAATGTAAAACCGACCCATCATTTTCTTGTTGTACAAAACTATTTGTATATTCATTAACAAGGAAGAGCCAGAGCATGAATCTGACATGTGTGATGGCGGGAACAAACCTGGACCCTCATCACTGCAAGTAGAGTGCTTTACCCATCCATTTTCACGTCACCAGTCCCTTGATTCTTATATTCCTATCTTCAGATAAACCTTCCAAATGTCCTATTTAAAACTTAAACACATATCTTTGTCCATATATATTTTTTTGCTGCCTACCTAATGTTCATTACCTTTAATTATTAAATGAAGTTAGATAAGCCAAAAAGAGAAGGGCAAGTGCCCAATGATCTGACTCACAGGGGAGAAAGGGAAAGCACAGAGTAAAACAGGACCAGGTGTGCTATATTGCGCCAAAGCATGGAGGTCGACAGAGAGTGGAGGGAAGGGTTGAAGGGGTGCTTGATGGTGGAAAAGAAGCTAAACTGGGGGTGGCAGTGCTTAGCAGACACCTATCCGAGGGCTATGAGAAATTGTAGCCATGTGTCAACAACTGTACTGTAATCCATTAACCCTCTCAATACAGTGATTTAAAAAATTAAGTTCTTGACTTCCAGAGGTGGGGCTACAGAGCAGCAGCAGCTGTGTTTCTCTCCTCTCCTTTTCCAGGTCAACTAGGAATACCAAAGGAAACCACCTGGGATTGCAGCAAGACAGGACTAGAACGACTTCAGGAACCCACCAAATCACAGGTGAGTGCAAACACGTGTGGCTCACGGACAGGAGGAGCCTAGGGAGAGATTAAGTGGCTGGTAACAGTTCGGCAGTTTACCAGTTGACACCACCTCCAGTCTTTTTCCCCAACAAAAAGACGGCTGAAGGGAGGAGAGGACTCCCCTAAGATTCACCAAATGAAACCATGAGTCTCCATTGTGACTGCCCTCAGAATCTGAAGCAGCAAGTGGGAGGCCTTGTGCTGACACCAGGGGACAGAGAACTAACAAGGAAACTCAGGAGAAGATCTATACCTCGGTGGCCTAGCATGGAGACTGTGAGAGTCTCTTTGCTTAACCACTGGATTATCTCTGGATTTATCTCCTGCTCAGGAGTCAGTGATTAAGCTAAGAAGCTTATAGTTTAAAAGCCCTCAGGCTCTCATAGCCTACAGGGAAGAAAAAAACAAAAGAGAGAAAAAATTAAGTTCAGTGATGTCCCCAGGTAAGTAAGTGTAGATATTACCAAGAGTAAGGAAGTAGGTTTGAACTCACACTCCCCACCTGCAGGGGCATCCACTTCACGAGAGGTGAAGCAGGTCTGCAGTCTTTCTCTCCCTCTCTCTACCTCCTCTCCTCTCTCAGTTTCTTTCTCCTAGAAAGTAAAAACTGGGAAGGAAAAAATAAAGAGGGGCAGATGGCTGCTGGGAGCGGTGGAATATTACCTGCACAGAGCCCAAGTGATAACACTGGTGGCAATAAAATAAACAAATTCAGTTCAAATTTCATTTTCAGAAAGCTTCTTTCTATTTGAAATTACCTTATAGTTCTGATTGTTTATTTTATCCCTACCACATCTTATGAATATTTTTGTTTATTTTGACCTGGGGAGAACTGGTAGCATTTATTAGTCACTGACAGAGAGATCAATCAGATAACTGTAGGATGGAAATACTACTTGTGAAATAAGCTGGCTTGTCTTCTAGAAACTTCTGAAGTATGTACACAGCCATGGACTGGTCTGTGAGACCAAACGTGTGGATGAAAGCCAGAGTAAAACTGGTCCAGCTCTTTTAGTAATGGAATTGTGAGGGCTATATACATCACTCAGATATACCTAAAATGGACTTTCTCATTTCTTCTGAAATGAAGACCCCGAATTTCATCTACCTTATTCTTACCTTTAGATTCCTGATCATTAAACAATTTGTTCTGCTTTATATCTGCTTTTTATGCTTGTCTGCCATCAAGTTGCAGATGCTACTATGACACCAAGCTGACTTCCCTGGGCTGATGACCTCACCAATGGGTCCTGAAATCCCAACTCTTCAGAGCCTGCCCCACCAGGGAAAGAAAGAGACAGGCTGGGAGTATGGATCCACCTCTCAACACCCATGTCCAGTCAAGGAGCAATTACAGAAGTCAGACCTTCCTCCTTCTGCTCCCCATAAAGATCTTTGGTCCATATTCCCAGAAGGATAAAGAATAGGAAACCTTCCAGTGGAGGGGATGGGATATGTAACTCTGGTAGTACGAATTGTATGCAGTCGTACCCCTCTTATCCCGCAATCTTGTCAATCATTACTAAATCACTAATAAAAAAATAAATCTACCCAGGTCCCAAAGAATACGCAAGACAATAGAAAAGCAGGAATGGGGTAATGTTATGCAAAGAGACTCTCCTGCCAGAAGCTCCTAAATCCCAATGCTTATTAATAAATGGTCCTATATTATAAAAGTAAATAAATAAAATCATCATCACTCACGATGACTAGTGGATATCACACTGTAAGTTGTGTCTACTGAGGTCTACAGGACATCATGGCAGCTCTCAATTTGTGCAGAATTTTGAGCAGCCTTCCTGCTTTGCAGAAACACATATAATGAGGTAGTGAATCTATTTCTATAAGCAACTGTTTTAGGTAACAACTGAGTCCTAATGAGGGTAACAATACTCCCTGATTTACCCAGGAAAGTCTTGATTTATTCTTTTTAACCCAGAAAAAGTTTTGAATAAGTATCCCAATTTAGTCTTTAAAGTTTATTGTCACCGTGGATGTATCTTTGATAAAAATGGAACTTCCTGCAGAACAGTAGTGATTACTTTAAATTCACTATAAACCAAGCAAGCTCTTCACATAATAACGGCAAATAATGTTTCCCACTAAACCATTTGCATACAGTAATAGGTATTGATTTAAATCAGTCACTTTACAGAATTTTGATAAATGCATTGGCTCTCCTATCTATCACTGCAATTAAGATAGAACTATTCCATCACTCTAAAAGATTGCTCATAACCTTTCTGTACTATTTTCTGCTTATTTATTTATTTATTTATTTATTTACTGGGGCTCTTGGCCTACATAATGAATCCATCACTTCCAGTGACCATTTTCTACTTTTGTTTAATAAGACAGAGAAATTGAGAGGAGGAGTCGGGCAGTGGTGCACCAGTTAAATGCACATAGTACAAAGTGCAAGGACCAGCACAAGGATCCCTGTCTGAATCCTGAACTCCTCACCTGCAGGAGGGTTGCTTCACAAGAGGTGAAGCAGGTCTGTAGTTGTCTCTCCTTCTCTCTCTCTACCTCCCCCTCCTCTCTCAATTTCTCTCTTTCCTATCCAATAAAAATGAAAAATGGCCACCAGGAGCAGAGGATGCATAGTGTTGTCACTGAGCCCTAGCAATATCCCTTGAAGCAAAGAAAAAAAAAAAGTTGAGAGGAAAGGGGTGTGATAGAGAAGGAGAAAAAGAGCCTCAGGTGTGAGAATCTTTTTCTTTTAGCATAACCATTATGCTATCTTGTTCTCCCTTGACTAAGGTTTTCTTTAATTAAAAATTACAATCATGTTGTTACTTTAGATGTTACTTTTATTTCTTAGGGAAGTAAAGAGAAACAGATAGTAATCACAATATCAAACCTTACTTCACTGTTACGGGGACCAGGCTCAAACTTGGGTCCATATATGGAAAAGCTCTATGCTACTCAAAGGGAGCTAGCTATTTTGCTGACTCTAATATGTAGTTCTTATTGATTCACCCCTTAGTCATTTCAAGAGAGTTTTCAAATTATTTTTCTAGGCCATGTTGGAAATATAAAAATCTCAAAATCCTAAAGTTTCAAGTATACAGCCCCAGATCAGAATATATAGTCTCCTAGTTCACTTGGCTCATTTGTAGTGACACGATTCATAATTTGTTTAGGTAAAATGGAGAATGATAGTTAGTCAGGCAGAAGCAGCAGGTTAAGTGTGTGGCGCAAAGGTCAAGGACCAGCTTAAGGATCTTTTCGAGCCCCTGCTCCCCACCAGCAAGGAAGTCGCTTCACAGGGGGTGAAGTAGGTCTGCAGGTGTCTGTCTTTCTCTCTCCCTCTCTGTCTTCCCCTCCTCTCTCCATTTCTCTCTGCCTTATCTAACAAAGAAAATATCAATAACAACAACAATAACTACAACAACAATAAAAAGACAATAAGGGCAACAAAAGGGAAAATAAATAAAAATTAAAAAAAATAGAGAATGATAAAAGTGAAGGTCAGAACACATGACACTATTTTTGTCGTGTGCTCATTTGACTGCAAAAGAATGTAGAAAATGTTACTTTAAAATTAATTATGGAAGTTAAACATAGCTGAGCAGATATCACAGGCTAAATATATTCATTTTTGTTTTAAACATCTGCTTGTAATTTTAGGAATACCTTTAGTAGAGATTACTTTAAAAAAAACCCTTTAAGAGCTGGACAGTGGCACACTGATTGAGCATATATGCTACAATGCTTAAGGACTTGGGTTCAAGGCCCTGGTCCCCACCTGCAGGGTGAAAGCTTCACAACTGATAAAGCAGTGCTACAGATGTCTTTTTCTCTCACTCTATCTCCGCCTTCTTTCTCTTGATTTCTCTCTGTCTCTGTGCAATAAGTAAATAAAATGTATATTTAAGCTTCATAAAGGTTAAATCAGATTTTTAAATGTCTACTTTATTGGGGGTTTATAGTTTACAGTATACCTGTTGACACATAGCTAGGTATGATCTCTCATTTCCCAAGGATAAGGGTCAGCAAAACACTCCCTCCCCCGACCCAGGTCCTTTTCCCACGTGATACACCAGGACCCCTGAGCCTCTTCATCCCATCCCCCTCCCTCCTTCCCCAGAATCTTAGCTTTGGTGCGATGAACCACACCCAATGCGAATGTCACCTGTGCTTTCTCTTACTGTGCTTGCTTCTTAACTTTCATCTATGAGCAAGAAAATCCGGTATCCATTCTTCTCTTTCGGGTTTATTTATTTACTTATTTTATTTACTTATATATTAATTTTTGCCTCGAGGGTTATTGCTGGGGCTCGGAGCCAGCACCACGAATCCACCCCCTCCTGGAGGCCATTTTTCCCATTTTGTTGCCTTTGTTGTTGCTGTAACTGTTTTTGTTGCCATTGCTGTCATCGATGTTGGATTGGACAGAGAGAAATCGAGAGAGAAGGGAAAGACAGAGTAAGACAGAAAGGTAGTGACCTGCAGAATTGCTTCACCACTTGTGAAGCTACCGCTGCCCCTGCAGATAGGGAGCTAGAGACTCAAACTGGGATCCTTAGGACTGTCCTTAGCGCTTCCTGTGTGCGCTTTGTACCATGTGCACTTAACGCGCTGAGCTACCTCCCGCCCCCCTTCCGGTTTATTTTAAAAAAAAAACTTTACACAGTATTACCCTATGAAAAACTTCTCAAAATTCAAGCTAGAATACAGGGTTTATACTTCCCACCCATATAGTCAAGGAAGCACTTGGCACCCAGGTAATTTACCTATAATCAGTTACAAAAATCACAGTTTACTCAGTGAGACGACCCAAATTCTAAAGTGAAAATTCTATTATAACCATGGCTGATTATTATCCAAAGATGAGTCTCCATGGTATAGCTTTGGGGAAAAGCTTTGACTAACTGCCATCAGTCACCATATTCATGGAAATCTTTTTTTTTTTCTTTCTGTCAGCCCAGGAGCTTTAGCTAAAATACATCTGGTGAATCATAATGATGGAGAACTTTGTTGCTGAGAAAGCAATTAGAAAGACAATTTCCCCCCAAATGGAAAGAGAAAGTTCACTTTTACTTATCAAAGCTGCTATACAACAAATTGTCTTTCAGATTTGTGATAGAATGGCATTAGCCCTGCTTTGGGAGCTAAAAGACCTATCATATACAGATGCATTAATGTGAATTCAATTATTTCAATAATTAGTTGGCTGAGATAAAAGCTAGGACAGCTGTATAAAAGTCCATTAGTGGTTCAATCTGCTCTGTTAAGCAATATGTATCAACTAAAATTCTGTTGACTTGTAACAACAAAAACTGCAGTAATATCCAGGCTTACTGGAAACAAATAGTCACCAGAAAGCTTTGAAGAACTTTGAAAAAGAAATAAATATTGAAAAAAAGAACTTTGATAGCAAAAGATATAAAATTATTCATAATGAAACAGGGCTAGCATACTTTGTTCTCCTGTATATTGCCCACCAGACTCAGAACAAGCTCCCTCCTGCTCCAGCCAAACGTAGGGGGAAATGTGAATTCGAATGAATCATCACCAGCCTGGAGAATTCTTAAAAACAAACAGTGAGAGAGTCGGGCTGTAGCGCAGCGGGTTAAGCACAGGTGGCACAAAGCACAAGGACCGGCATAAGGATCCCGGTTCGAACCCCGGCTCCCCACCTGCAGGGGAGTCGCTTCACAGGCGGTGAAGCAGGTCTGCAGGTGTCTGTCTTTCTCTCCTCCTCTCTGTCTTCCCCTTCTCTCTCCATTTCTCTCTGTCCTATCCAACAACAACAATAATAACTACAACAATAAAACAACAAGGGCAACAAAAGGGAATAAATAAATAAATAAATAAATAAAACAAACAGTGAATATGGGAGGAGTTAGCTTCACTTCAGTTTAGGACATCATTAAACAAAAGCTATTAGTTTATGAGTTTTTCATTCACCATCCATCCTTTTCTGAGCTAAAGTTCTTGCTGTCTCTCTCTCTCTCTTTCCTTTTATTGCATAGATTTCTTTGACCTCTGTGTATTTTAACTTTTTCTTTCTTCATGACTCAGCAACCTCTTCCATTTTCCCAGCTAGTGCCAGACTTAACCCAACTTAATTCAAGTCCCTGTATTTAAATTTGCACCTATTTATTCACTAGAGGTTAATCTGAGATTAGCTTCAGCTGTACGTTCCTTAGCATTCTTCTTTGTAGTCTGGTTACAAAGCCTCATAGAATTCTAGGGGCTTTCTTGCATACCTAAGGTCCCTGAGGTCTCAGATTCAATGCCAGGCACCACCTTACCCCAGAGCTTAGCATGCTCTGGCCTTTTGCTTTGCCACTCCCTCCTTGCTCATTCCCTCTCTCATCTACATAATAAAAACTTCTGGATACCATAAAGCCTGTTAAAAGGATCCATTCATAAATTTAGCACTAACATGCCAGCATACTAAGGCATATTAACAAACCTCTAGGAGTTTTTAGTCTCAAAAGGGATACACCTAGCATGCATAACCCTGTTAAAAGTAACTGCATACAGTTGTGGGACTGTCCTTATGAAGCAGGTACCCCTTTTAGAGAGAAAATCACGGTGGTGCAAATGCAAGGTCAAACCAAACAAAATTCAAGTTAGAGTGTCTAGAGGAAACAGGAGGAAATTCTGTTTTACTGAATATCAGTTTTACTTGGTGATGATGTAAAACCTTAATCTCTTTAATCTCCTACAGATAGAAGTAGAAGTCAGTTTTCGGATATGCAAGGGTGCTGAGTGTCATAAGACATTTCCCCTTATGTTTGTTCAAGGAGGCTCCATATTGATTTCCACCAGTTTGCATGTCCACCCGCAGTGTCTCAGAGTCCCTTTATCTCCACATCCTCCACAAGACTTGTCATTTCCTATTTTGTTGATGTAGGTCATTCTCACAGGTGATGTGGAATCTCAGTGTGGCTTTAATTGACATTTTTCTAATAGATTTTTTTTTACTTTTTCATTTTTTGTTATCATCTTTATTTATTTGTTGAATGGAGACAGCCAGAAATCAAGAGGGAGGGGAGAGAGACAGAGAGACACCTGCAACACTGCTTCACCATTCGCAAAGCTTACTCCCTGCAGGTGGGAAGTGGGGGCTCAAACCTGGGTCCTTGTGTGTTGTAACATGTGCCCTCAATCAGGTGTGGCACTACCTGGCTCCTCTCTCAGACTTTGTAAGAAATTTAATAGTTACGGAGTTTGGGGGCATAGAATTTGGAGATGGGTGAATCTATACTCTTATAATTTTATAAACTGATAGTGAATCATTAATAAAATTATATTGAGCATATATATAAGTAACATTAAGCATATATATTTACTCCATGTGTTTATTTGATAGAGACAGAGAAATTGAGAAGACTGTGGGAGATAGAGATTGAGAAATAGAGAAATGCAGCACTGCTTCACCAGTCTCAAATCTTTCTCCTTGCAAGTGGGGAATGAAGTCTTGAACCCAGGTCCTTGAGCATTGTAACTTATGAGCTTAAACAAGTATGCCACCAACTGGCCTCTTGAGTTCTTTTCTAAAATATATTTACTTATTCATATATGAGAGAGATAACCAGAGCATCACTCCGTATATGAGATGGTAGGGGTTGAAAAAGGACATTATACTTGCGAGTTCAATGTTTTATCCACTTCACTACTTCCCAGGGTGCTATTTTTATGTATTTATACTTTGGAAAAACTGTATTTCTTTTTGATCACCAATTAACCATATCTCTCTTTTTCCAAATATATATAAATATAGATATATATATATATCCTATGTAGGGTTAAGATTGAAAATGTCTAGATGGAAATTCCACCCACCCTGCTTTCTGCATCCATATAACTAAACGCTTAGATTTCTGAGTACATGTGGATTGCAATTAGTGTTGTAATGTTGCTACAACTCATCTTGTTACCATAGAATCTGGGTGCTCCTAAATTAATATAGGACTTTTGATCCTTCAGCATCATGAATATGATCATGAAGACAGTAAAAGGGATTTTATTGTTAGAAGTCAGAGACAGGAGCAGCTAGGAAATGAATGTGTATGGCATAACTTGTGCCCCTAGAGGGACAGTTTACAAGGTCAGTCTCCAGGTTAATCCTATATGCAATAATCAACTCGATCCTTAATTGGAAGAAGGAGGAATAACTGGCTTTTTCTTTTGTTTGAAGACATCCTTTTTGTAAGAATTATTTTATTGGTGGCTTAATGACTTACAATATAGCTGCTGACATGTGGGTGTGATTTCTCTTCTCCCTTTGACAGGTATCATAAAAACACTTTGACCCCAAATTTGAGTCCATTTCCACTACCATGCACCAGGACCCCAGTGCC
The DNA here is from genome assembly GCF_950295315.1 of Erinaceus europaeus. Classification (NCBI taxonomy): domain Eukaryota; kingdom Metazoa; phylum Chordata; class Mammalia; order Eulipotyphla; family Erinaceidae; genus Erinaceus; species Erinaceus europaeus. Next base: position 20,082,907 of record NC_080166.1, on the reverse strand, counting down.
TTCTCCCTCCTCTCCTGCCCCGGCCTGCGGGGTTATCGATGGAAACCTAGGGTAGGGGGCGAGAGAATGAAGGGGACAAGAGACACGAAGAACGAGAGCAAGACAGGTTTCTGATCAAGCTCTGCAAAATTTATTTTGCAGCCGCATTTTAAGCACACACCATGAGGAAGTTCTGCTAAGGTAGTGGGGGAGGGAGGTGGGTGAGCAACTTTCCAAACAGTTAGGTGGTAATCACAGTTACAATGATTGGAATGTTCGCTCACAATGATCGGAATGTCCGTTCACCGGTTATGTGAGAGACTTAGCTAAGGTTTTGGCTCCCGGCACTCTCCCTTTCTCAGAGTCCTTTGCTCTGCTGAAACAATCACACCTAGCCCAAGTTTCACTTTGTTTTCCTTTTCTGTTGCTGTTCCTTAAGTCCCACCTAGAAATGAGATCATCCAGTATTTGCCCTTCTCTTTTTGGCTTATTCCACTTAACGCAACTCCTTGAATACATTCCTAGAGCAAAGATCTCTGGGAAATGTAGTTTTCCTTTCTTTGAGAGCGACTTATCAGCTTTGCTTTCTTTTACCTAGGTATGCATTCCAATTTTTCAGAATGAAAAAATAAGATACAAGGAAGCTGATCAAAATGACCTCTAACCATCTGTGTAGTCAGGAATTCTTGAAACTTGAACTTGGATTAAGGTAGTATAGTAGTGGTAGAATGGGAGAAATCCTTCCATGAATAGCTATGTATGCATTGTTTAGAGCAGAAATTGATAAAGTACAGCCCTCAATCAAATCTAGCTTAGTGCTGTATCTGGCTGTTTGATTTTTTTTACTATAAATTTCTAATAGCAATTTCTTGTCAGATGTCTGAAGTGCAAATATCATCTCCCAGTTGTTTGATTACCTTTATCTTTTTTTTTCCTTATGCAGAAGCTTTTTAATCTGATATCCACTCTCACCTTTATTGTCATTATACCTTACTGTGAACATAGGATGAAGAGGCAGAGGAAAGACCCAGGAAGACTAGAATTGATTTTATCTTGCCTTTTGCAGTCACAAAACATAGAAGAATGTATTTAAATGAAAAGTCTTTATTTTTCAACAGCATTAGTTTAGCCTTAAATAAAGCACTTCATCTATTGTCAAAATGTAAAAAAAAAAAAAAAAAAAAATCACTGGATAATCAAAGAGAAAACCATTATCAATAATAGATGACAAATCAAACTTTAAAACCCTGTGTGAGGTTAAGGTCAATAGTGTTCTCAAGAATCACATTTCAGGTATAGTCAAAGGTCTCTTTAGAATAAGACCTGATTGAATACTTATACATGCAGATTGAAATGTTTTTGTGAATTCATTTCAGGTAGTTTTTATGAGACTGTGTCAGTAGTACACTTCTATTGCATATATCATTATGCGCAAGTTAAATGTGAATTTTTTAAAATTTCTTTATTGAAGAATTAATGTTTTACATTCGATAGTAAATACAATAGTTTGTACATGCTAACATTTTTCCATATAGCAATATGACCCCCATTAGGTCCTCTATCATCCTTTTTGGACCTGTACTCTCCCCCTAACCCCTACCCCAGAGTCTTTTACTTTGGTGCAATAAGCCAATTCCAGTTCAGTTTCTACTTGTGTTTTCTCTTCTGATCTTGTTTTTCAACTTCTGCCTGAGAGTTAGATCATCCCATATTCATCCTTCTGCTTCTGACTTACATTCTCACTGTTGTCTTTATTTGCATTTCTCTGACAATCAGAGACTTGGAGCACTGTGGGGGCCTGGTGAATAATCAAATTATATGATTGTGACAATGTCTACACTGTGATGCAGTAACCCCCTCCATAAAAATGTTTTTAAAATTCCAATCAAACAGTTACAATTTTCAATTATATTAAAGAATAATCTTTATATTTTATCTTTGAGTGTATGCAATGTTAAAAACAATTTTCTTATTGCAGTAAGAGAAGCATGTGAATTCAAATTGCCTAAATGATCAGTTGTTTGTAACTTGAAATCTCACTGTATCCACGGAAAAATAAACCAAAAATATTATAATAATTTACAGAATCCACTTTATTTGATTTCCAGTAGCTATTTTGGTGTGCAGGAAATTTATTCTTATTTTAGGTGAAGAAAGTTATTTCCTTATGGTGAGCATCAGGAATATTAAAATAATAAAGTAGTTTAAAATAATAAAGTACATTATTAAATTATTTTGTAAAATTACCTTTAATATGATCATTAAAATGCATTAGATTTACCAGGAGAATAAAACATGCAGTTCAACTTAAACACTTAAAGATGAATCAGAGATTTAGAGGTTATCATTGAAATTTAATAAATGAATTATTAAGTAAAAAATTAGTAGGCTTTGCAAGCTTTCTGTGTATATGTTTTCTATCTTTTTAAATCATGTCACCACATTAAAATTAGCACCATAGAGTCAATCTCACTCCTCTGCAGTCACAGCAGTGCACCCTCCTCCCTCCTCCTTGACAACCTCAGTTCTGCTTCAGAGTGTCCTATTTTTGTGCACAACACATCCACACTATGAAAGGTTCACAATGACACAAATGAGCTGAACAAAACATTGGTGAAGAAATTTTATTTTTACTAATTAAGGCAGAGTGGCCTAGATGGTGGAGCCCCCAGCTGAGCTCATGTGCTACCATGCTCAAGGACCCTGGGTTTGATCCTCTGCTCCTTACCTGCAGGGGGGCAAGATCCTCTGCTCCTTACCTGCAGGGGGGCAAACTTCGTGAAGCAGGGCTGCTGGTGTCTTATCTTTTTCTTTCCCTTCCTGTCTTCCTCTCCCTTCTCAATTTTTCTCTGTCCTATCTAATAAAAAAGAAAGGGCAAAAGAAAAAAAAAAGGGTGGGAGTGGGGGGGAAATGGTCACAGCAGGGTTAGATAGTATAATGGTTATGCAAAGAGACTCTGCCTGAGGCTCAATCCCTTACATCACCATAAACTAGAGTTGAGCAGTGCTCTGGGAAAAAAAAAAAAAAGTCGGGTTCATAGTGCATGCACCGAGTTCCAGCAAACAAAAACCAAACAAATGGAATGTTTAAAGTGAGGGACAGAAACAAGGTGACAAAAGTGAGCCCTACATATGAGGAAACTGAGTTGACATTATTTGTGCCACCTGCACCCAACCCAACAATGTCAGCTCTGTTTCCATGGACACAGTTTCTACACACTGTCCCCCTCAAATGTCTATCATATCTCAATACTCTGCTACCTTGGAATATTTTGAAAGCCACACAAGCAAACTAGGAAACTCATGATATGCATAGATTATACTATATAGTGACATGGTCATTTGGAAGAATGGAACCCTGGGTAAATGTTCCCAGGATCTCAATCGATATATCCTCATAAAGTCAGTCCAGTTACATGCCAAATCAACTGTGTGAACCTAAGTCTGATTCTCCTTAGAGTAAGGTAATGTTGGGCTTGCAAATAAAGACATTCTCAGCTTTGAATTTTTTCTACAGCCTTTAATGGGCAGCTTTAATCATGGATTAGAACACTGTGTGTAAAGTCATCTGCGATTTGCCTAGCCCTTCTAGCAGATTTTTCTATTTTGTTTGGCAAAATTCTTTGCAGTCAGAAGTTTGAAGCTCATTAGTATTGGGTCTATCAAAAGTACCTATTTTTCAAAGCTAGCAGGCTCATCCTTGTCTTCTTTGAAAGTTTTACTCCTCCCCAAGGCATCTTTCTTTGAAGAAGTTAATGTCCAATAGAATTTAATCCTTTTGAAATTCTTTCTATCTCTCACCTGTCCTGGGAGTCACAAGCCCTCAAAATCCTCCAGGCTTTTTCCCAATTAGCATGTGTCATTATGTTTCTACAGTACATTTGATATATCTGGGAAATCAAGAAATGCCTGTAATCTTCCACACTGACTCGTTAAAATAGCTCTTACAGTTTTCCTGCTATGTGATCATTCAACTTTTATGGTTGACTAAACATCCTCAAGTGATGTCATTTTGCAGTTTTTGAAATGGAATTTGCAATGATTTTATTAACAACTAACTAGTCAATAGTGTTTACTAAGTCCTTATTACCTGCTAACTCTAGTCTAAACTATATGTATAAATACACTTATACATATATATATATATCGGAGTTTGAAGGAATGCCCAAGAAAAAATATATAATTTTAGTACCATTTTATAAAAGACAAAGAAGTTAAGCTATAAAAAGGATTTAAGAAGTCTGGTCACAAGTAGAACCTGAACTGGAACTGGCATATTGCACCAAAGTAAAAGACTCTGGGGTGGGAGGGGGAAATACAGTCCAAAAAAGGATGACAGAGGACCTAGTGGGGATTGTATTGTTATATGGAAAACTGGAAAATGTTATGCATATACAAACTATTGTATTTACTGTCGAATGTGAAGCATTAATTCCCCAATAAAGAAATTAAAAAAAAAAAGAAGTCTGGTGATGACTGACCCGTAATTCATGTTGACATTCTGGGTTAGAATATTAGCAATACGCGGGAGCATCATGGGCAGATCAGGACTGTTTCACGAGTGGTGGAACAGCACTCTATGGTATCTCCAATCACTCCCTGTCTCTTCCTCACCCCTCTCTACCTTTCTCTCTAAAATAAAGACTGAAATTTTTGTTTCAGGAAGACCACACAGCAGAGACATTGCATATTCATGAACAATTCAGTCCATTCCTTGTCACACATTAAAATGAATGAAAGAATGAGTGAATGATAGAAATTCAAATCTGTGCAGTTTGCACTCAGAGACCCACCATCGTCATAAGCACCACTGAACTACTAGACAGGTTGAAATCCTATTGAAACCATGATCTAGTGACCTTTATACACTCACTTATCCTTCCACATCTCTTCTCTAGACCTCTACTTAGTGCAACTAGAATAAAGAACATATTCTCTTCTTTCAGTAGTCTTCAAGGAATAGTTCTTTCTTCTTTTAACACCTGGATGACTTTTAGTTATTTTATTCTTTTACAATTCTCTATATTTTGTTACTCCATTTTTTTTAACTATTATTCAAAGATAAATCTAGGGAGTGAGAGAGAGAGAGAGAAAGAAAGAGGGGGAGGAGAGAATCTAGTATTTATCCTTCTCTTTTTGGCTTATCTCACTTAACATTATTTTTTCAAGTTCCATCCAAGATGAGGCAAAAGGGATCACTTCGTCATCTGTAATGAGTAGTGTTACATTGTGTATACATAACACAAGTGTCTACAAATATCTTATAACCAACTAACTCCCCCAGTAGGGAATAAAAAAGGGAAGAAAACATGAAATTCAAAATAAAGCTAAAAGAAGAGAATCCACTCATAAATTTGGCACAAACATGCAAGCATGCCAGGGCATATTAACAAACCTCTAGAGTCTTTATTTTCAAAAGGATGGAAAATAAGAGCATGAAAGATGTCCATTGTTATTCATTAGAATAATACGCACTACAATAATAAATACATCTTTCTGAATCAGAAAATTTATATATATATTTCAGGTATGATCAAGATCCACAAGAATCTCTGTAAAGCTTGATGTTTTGTGCTGCATATCTAATGGTAGATACTTGTGAAGGAAAGATAGTCTGTTAGGGAGAAAAATGTTTTCCCCCATAACGTTACTCAAGAATCATCTTTTAGTGGAGCAGGACTTTCAAGCATATGGTCTCAAGGTTTTGGTTTTATTCTTTGGTTATCCTTCATAATTGAATTGTTATTCTTTTTTTTTTCCTCTCTCTCTCTCTCTCTCATTTCTCTCTCTCTCTCATTACTCAAATAAAACTTAACAAGAATCATCTCTTAGAAATAAGTGTGCATATTTTCCCCATTTTTAGCAACCTTATTTTGCAAACCACTCCTCTGAAGACATTGCTTTTAGTCTATGTTTTGTTTGAAATTGACTTTCTTTAATTACTGTCTAAAATAAGTATATTCAGCTTGAAATAGAGACAGACAGGAAGGAAGGAAATGAAAAAAAGAAAGAAAAGAAGTGGAGAAAGGTAGAGAAAAAGAAGAGAAAATAGAATTCATTCTAACTCAGAGCCATGAGTAACTTCCAGTTGCTGCACTTGAGTGTGTTTACTGAGAATTTGAAACTAGTTCAGACCCATCCAAATGCAATAGGAGTTTTGTTTTGTTTTTTAATTTTAGAACTTCACTATTACAAAGTGTTTTATATCCATTAAGATCTGAGGGAGATTTCCCTGTGCAAGTTTCTCTACAAAGATGTTTGCATTGCATATAAATGGGGCTGCTGGAAAAACTCATGACACATATTTACATTAAAATACATTGTAAAATACCTCAGGACTTTACAACAAACCAGTATTTTATTAGTTTCTCGTCAGAGCATTTTGCAACCACTACTGCTCAGAAAGGCCAAATTAGAACCCTTTTTTGGTATGGAGTCTCTCATGTTGGAAAAATCAGTTTAGAGTTCTGTTAAAAATTTATTTTCTCACACTAAGCAGAACTTGGATTGGAGTTGGTGTATTGCACCAAAGTAAAAGACTCTGGGGTGGGTGGTTGGGGTTGGAGGATTCAGGTCCTGGAACATGATTGCAGAGGACCTAGTAGCGGGTTGCATTGTTTTGTGGAAAACTGGGAAATGTCATGCATGTACAAGCTATCATATTTACTGTTGACTGTAAAAGATTAACCCCCAATAAAGAAATAAAAAATGTCACCAGAATAAACAAACAAACAAAAAATCATGTTCTCAATACCTAACCCATTTCTCGATAGATACTTCTGTCCAAACAAATCTGGCAAGAGTTATGTGGGGGGTTATGTAACCTCCCATCTTCTTTGCCTACATGTGTCCCTACTGGCACTTTCTGACAGGCTAAGCAGAATTTAGACCCGGAGTTTGCAGTATCAGTGCTGAAAAACAGCAAGCAGCCAGCAGGTTCACTGGGGTGCATAGAGGCAGCCAGGGGGTCAAGACAATTCAGAGCCAAGTAGGGCAGATGTCAAATGTTATGTTTGAGAACCGGAGCCAAAGAGCCATTGGGATCCCAGGAATTATCCACAAAGATAAAAACAAGAGACGGTTTCTACAGAGATCAAACTACAGGATGAACTGGGAAGTTATATTCCAAAGAAGCCCTGCGCTGTAAAGTATTAAATATAAAATACTACTGCTTGAATATAAATCCTTGGACTCATTGTGTCACTTTCTGTTAGTTTTAATCAATTTTAATTTGGTTGTCATTAATTTACAACTCGATGAGATTTCAGGAGTACACTTCATGCCTGCACTTGTATACGTCTCATTGTAGCTAATACCAAAGTTCTTTCAGCATATCCAAGAGGCCCCTCTAACTATACCCTACTTTCGGTTTCCTCCCATAACCATGGTCATTTCCCTAGATTCTGTTTTCCCTCTTTTTTTCCTTCCTCTTTAATATAGTTTTAATTTGTGTTAATAGTGGGTTACAAGGTGACAGGATTGCACGTTCCACGTCATATCCACCACCAAATTCTGTGTCTCCACGCCTGCAAAAGATAACGACCATAATTTCACAGTTTGCTTGCTTATATTTGTGGTTGTTATTGTTCTTGTTTAGTTTTGTTTTTGCAAGTGCATATGCATCAGTTCTCTAGATTTCACACACGAGTTTTCTCTTATCTCTTTACTTACTTTGACAACCTTGCTTCTGTTTGCAAAGTGTGTGATGGTTATTATCTCTAAAATAGTCTCACAATGATATAATGATATGCCTTCTTGACTTCTTAAAAACTGCACAATGGTTTGGATAATGCCACGATGCCATTCCTTTTCTCTTCAACCCAATAACCACCAGCTCTTTAGAGCGCTGCAAGGTCTGTTCTATCTGGAATGGTATATATACATGTCTGTTCTTTCTGAAATGATATATCACAAGATTGGATACTTGATAAAATATTAATTGACTAAATTTTTTTCACTGCCAGAGAGGCAATTCTATGTAGAAGAAGCACAGTTATACTAAGAGATAGTCTGGATTCTGGCATTATCTTACCACATGCCTGGGAATTACTTCAGTCCTTTGAGTCTCAATAGCTGCATCTGTAACACCAAAGTGAATACCACTTTACTACTTAAACAAAGAATAATAGACTAAAACATTATCTGACAGGCACAAAAATGGTAGAGTCAAAGAGATCAGCATTGATTTTGGAAGGAAATTGAGTCTAGATTCTGAATCTTCTAACATGGAGTTGGGTAGTTATGGAAAATGTGGACTGAATTTACATATCATGCCATTTCCAAACATTGAAAGAAAAAAATCCTTCTGAGCAAATAGACCCATTTATGTTCCCCATTTCAGTGAGATATCTTACAGATCAATCTCTGTCACTGTGGAACCACAGATGTTGGACACACTTTATGTTAATGCAAACTTTCACTGAATTGGGTAATTTCATTTGGTGATGTTTGAGTTTAGAAGGGGGAAAAAAGTTATTGGAAGTTATGGTACATACAAAAAAATTAGCATTTGTGGAAGAGCTTACTTCTACAACTGGAGAGATCACATAATGGTTATGCAAAAGACTCATACCTAAGGCTGCAGAGTCCCAGGTTCAGTCCCCAACACTGCTATAATCCAGAGCTAAGCGGTTTTTTGGTCTTTCAGCATCTTTCTCTCTGTCTCTGACTCTCTCTATCTATGTCTTTTTTTATTTTAATTAAAAGAGCAATAGAACAAAATTTTCTTGTCAACATTTCTTGAGTATAGTAATGAGGGGAAGACATAGAGATAAACATAGGTGAAATATTTTATCAAAATAAAATAAAGCACTGAAAGAATAAGATTTTAAGTACAACATTTTATTGGAAAATCTAGACGGCCAATTTTACCAACAAAAGACTTAGAATGTCTGAATAGGCCAATAAAAAAGGCACCAGTCTCATAAGACTTGATATATAGCTTTCAATAAAAGATTGAGTTTTGTTTTTTCTTTCATTTTGCTCCAGAGAACAGAAAAATATGAGACCTTTCAGATATTTTTATGAAACTGCTATAAATCTAACATTCAGTGAACAAAGATTACATCAAACTTAGAATGAATTGGCATCACATACATAGAGATGATATATCAATATACCAAAGATATTAGCTCATAAATTTCACCAGAAGTAATACTAAACCAATGGCATAACATTCATTTGTGTCTTTTTATTTTTATTCATTCATTATATTTTTATTCTGCTAGGAAGAGAAAATTTGATGGGGGGAGAGATAGAGAGGAAGAGATACCCACGACACTGTTTCACCATTTGAGAAGCTTCCTCACTTCAGGTGGGGACCAGGAGCTTGAACCGGTGTCCTTGTGCAAATAACATTCATTCTTTTTTTTCCTCCCTTTTTAATACAATCTTTTGTTTATTTATTCATTCATTCATTTGATTTTGTATTCAATGGGGGGGGGGCTGTGGATTACAGTACAGCTGTTGGAACATGGGTACAATTTCTCATCTCCCCATGAGAGGTATCTGCAAAACATTCACTTCCAACTTAGGTCCTTTCTGATCATCAAGCACCAGGAACTCAACGTCCCCCCTCCCCAAGTCCTCACACAGAAATCGTGTTAAGTGAGATGAGCCAAAGAGAGAAGAATGAATACTGGGTGATGTCACTCATAGGTGGGAATTAAGACTCAAGAGCAGAAAGGGTAACACAAAGTAAAACTCAGACCAGGTGTTGTGTATTGAAACCAAACCAAGGACTCCGAGGGAACAGCATTCTTTTCTATGCAAGGCAAAACATATTGAATCTCAGGAATGTAAAAATAGTTCAATATTGAAAAATAGGATGATGCTATTCATTACATCCTTACATCCACACTGATGGAGAATGTAAAAATAAGCCATTTAACAAAAAGTAAATATGCATCAGTCCCTACTCTTACGATTTTTATTATTACTTTTTGTAAGTCCTTGCCAAGTGAATTTTTTTGAGAAAAAATAAAGTTTATATTTAAATAAAACTAATTTCTTTTTCATTAGTGCTATCACTGGGACTCAGTGTTCACATGGCTCTCCAATCCTTAGTGATATGTTTTTTTTCCTTTTTCTTTCATTTCTGACAGACATAGATAAAAATACGCAGGAGAAAAAGAGCTCCTGTAATGGATCATTATGGGGTGCAGAAGGTGGAAGGTCTGGCTTCTGGAATTGCTTCTCCTGCTGAATATAGGCGTTGACAGGTCAATTCATACTCCCAGGTGTCTCTCTCTTTCCAAACATCAGCCCTTACCCTCAATCCAGAGATTTTTACTTTGGTGCCCTACTCCAAACTCAGTCAAACCCTGCTTATGAGTTACTATTCTTCTTTCTCAACTTGTGTTTATGAGTGGGGCCATCCCATACTTGTCTTTGTCTTTCTAAGTAACTTTTTAAAAGTAACTTTAAAAACAACGAAAATGCCTTGCTAGTAATACAACAACAACAAAAAAAAAAAGATTGGTGCTTTTGAGAATTTAACAGTTTCATTGCTTAATGGCAAATAGCTCCACAAAAATTGAAAATTTCCATAAACAAAGTTGAAAAATAGTGGAAGATATTTTGCAATGCACTTTACAGGCAATAAATTACTATACAGAATATTAAAAACACCCACAACAGAGCAAGTTTCACCTTTTAAAAGTGTAAAAACAACAGGAACAAGAAGTTCAGACTTTCTAGCAACAATGAAAAAAAAATGTTCAGAAAGATTCACAGAAATGACCAACAAGCAAGTAATGCATGAGGTCAGGAAACGGTGCCCGTAGAGTATACAAGTGACTATGCACACGGAACTGAGTTAAAACGTCCATCCCTTCCCCACCTTCAGGAAGAAGCTCCATGAGCAATCAGACAGTGCTACAGGTGTCTTTCTCCCTTTCAACTCTCCTGCCAGGCAATTTTTGTGACTTTTTTTTCATTTTACTAGGTAGAACAGAGAGACATTGAGAAAGAAGAGGGAGATAGAGAGACAGGGAGATAGACACCTGTAGACCTGCTTTGCGGCTTGTAAAGTCTCCTCTCAAGCATGTTGGGGCTTTAACCCAGATCCGTGTGTGTGTTTTCATGCTTAGTACTACGTGCATCATTGCTCAGCCCTAAACTACACATGGTTTATAAACTGGCAGAGTCATTTAGCCATATTTAGCTAAGTTTAAAGGTATATACTCAGACCCCAACAAATCCACCACTAGGAATATACCTCAGAGAACTGTTCATGTAAGGGCATTGTGTAGTAAACCATCATTATTGCCACAGCATTTTTAGTGCTGTGTAAAAACATTTAATCATTTAAGTTAAAGCAAATCATCTTACCTGTCCCATATTTTAGGACCTGGATTCTTTGGCCAGCACCTACCAAGCCTGAAATTCCATGTAAGTAATCAGAGCTGAGATCTCATGTGAAATAGGAATCCTCTTCTGAGCTCATTGATCAATAAATTGTTGACTGAACTAATATCCTAAATGTCACATAAAGTATACCATCTTGAAGATTCTAGAGAAAGGAGCTGTGACTTCATGATTCCAAAAGCATGTGCCCTTCCATGGTGTTGTCTGTCACCTTCTCTCAACAGTAAATGTTTAGAGAGGACTCTGCTTATCAACTGTTACTTTTCCCACATCACCCTTAGCAGATAACATCAAGAGAGAGCTCTTGAATTCTCCAAGTGGGAATCAACCACTTCACATCCTCTGTGGGAACAGTCCCATCATAGTATCGACAAATTGAATTCTTCTTCTAGCGTTTGCCCTTCTTCCGTAGCCAGTCAAAAGCATCAGGTTGAGCCTGATGTAAAGTTTCGAGACCTCCTTTGAATCTGGAGAGGTGGCAGTCATTGACTATGTGGGTCATAGTCTGTCTGGAGCCGCAGGGGCAGTTCAGGTCATCTCTGGCTCCCCAGCGATGGAACATAGCGGCGCACAGGCCATGGCCTGTTCGATAGTGATTGAGGAGGGCCCAGTCATAACGTGCTACGTCAAAGCCGGGTTGACGCTTGCAGGGGTCTGTGATGAGGTGTTTGTTCTTTACCTCAGCTGACTGCCAACTCTGTTTCCAAGAGTCTGGAACAGAGAAGTTCAGTGTAGGCGTAGGGGACCAGATTGGGTGATGAGATGTCAAGCGTTGGACAGGGTGGATGAAGATATCCGCGTATATTGGCAGGTCCGGTCGAACGTAGACGTGGGAAATGAACTTAGATGATGCCGCATCCCGACGAATATCTGGCGGGGCGATGTTGCTAAGAACTGGCATCCATGGAACCGGGGTGGAACGGATGGTTCCAGAAATTATCCTCATGGAGGAATATAATTTGGAATCGACCAAGTGGACATGGGGGCTACGGAACCATATTGGGGCACAGTATTCTGCAGTGGAATAGCATAATGTCAGAGATGATGATCGTAGTGTGGAAGCGCTTGCGCCCCATGAGGAGCTGGCCAGTCTTGCAATGATGTTATTCCTCGCGCCCACCTTTGCTGCAGTTTTTATGAGATGTTTGTGAAATGACAGAGTGCGATTGAGAGTAACGCCAAGATAGACTGGCTGGGCTTCATGCGGATTCTCGTACCGCCAAGCTGCACATTAAGCTCACACGAGGCCGAGGCATGGTGTAGATGGAAAACAGATGATACCGTTTTTGCAGTGCTAGGGATTAGTCGCCATTTTTTACAGTAATCAGATATCAGAGACATGTAAGTTACATACCAACACATTCATAAAAAAATTCCTTAGATGTCTGAATGTGTATATATCATATAAAAATTTGATGACTATATACCAACCTTTTAACCATGCTGATATCTAAAGGTTGGTAAGAAAATCAAGAGGATTTCCCAGTCACAATTGTAGGTGTTATTTGTTATCAAAATACATTACCAAGCCAAGACTTCACTTCTCACTGTCAGTCTTCTCAAATAGAAAACAATAAATGAAAGTAATATACTACAGTGTCAAAGTTTCCTTCAGTGTGATGGGAGGCAGGCTTTAATTATAAATTATATTTTATGTGCTTCATTTTGAGTATGAAAAATTGGTGAGGGGCCGGGCTGTAGCATCGCAGGTTAAGCGCACGCAAAGAGCAAGGACCAGTGTAAGGATCCCGGTTTGAGCCCCAGGCTCCCCACCTGCAGGAGGGTGGTTTCACAGGCGGTGAAGCCAGTCTGCAGGTGTCTTTCTCTCCCCCTCTCTGTCTTCCCCTCCTCTCTCAATTTCTCTCTGTCCTATCCAACAACAATAATAACAATAGCAACAACAACAATAATGATAATAGCAAAGATAAACAAGAGCAACAAAAGGGAAAAGATGGCCTCCAGGAGCAATGGATTTGTAGTGCAGGCACTGAGCCCCAGCAATAACTCTGGAGGCAAAAAGAAAAAAGGTGAATAATGGTTATCAAATGCAAGAATCTAAGAATGGCTTAGGATTTCTAGAAGTTACAGAAGTATGATATCACCAAGACGATCATGATAGAAATAAAACATTCCTATTTGGGGAGCCCTGAGAGTCCCAAACAGACATGGTGGGCCTAGACCTCAAATAAATCCCTATCTCCATTGTTAATAGTCACTCCTAGCAGGAACAACACAAGAGATCCCTTTGTGGACCCCCATAGACCTGGCCTTCAGCTTTGATCAACAATGGTAGAGAATGTTCCTTCCTCCGAAGGGAGGCTGGACAATATATTCTATGCTACACCTGAGAAAGATGGGTCCTGAAATTGGGGCAACTTGGAACGTTCCTACTTATGACCGTAGTAGGTGAGCTCAGATCTACAGGGATGCAGAGGCCACATAGGCTCCTAAGCTGAATATGGGCCCCAGATCACATCAAATCCATGGGGTTTACAGTCAACAATATTTATACACCTTTCCCATATTTCGTAGCTATTCTCTTCCCTGATCCAGCTTTCTGGTCCTTCTGCCACCTCCCCAGACAATAATTAGGATCCACCTGCATGTCAGATTTCAAGCTCAGGCAAAACAAACAAACAACAACAACAAAAAAAAAAAAAACTAGTATAGCCACATGCCTTTTGGGATATATCTAAAATATTCCTACTAGCTATCTACAAAACTGAGACCCCCCCAACTCTTCATCTGTACTACTCCAGCCTTTAGGTTCATGATTAGTCAACAATTTTTTTGACTTTATATGTTATCTTTCTTTTCAACCACCAGGTTCCAGATGCTAACATGATGCCAAACAGACTTCCCTGGACAGACAACCCCATAAATGCGTCCTGGAGCTCCGATTTCCCAGAACCCTGCCCCACTAGGCAAAGAGAGAGGCAGGTTTGGAGTATGGATCGACTTGTCAAAGCCCATGTTCAGTGGGGAAGCAATTACAGAAGCCAGACCTTCCACCTTGTGCATCCCACAATGACCCTAGGTCCATGCTCATCCCAGAGGGATAAAGACTAGGAAAGCTGGGGAGTCGGGCGGTAGGGCAGCAGGTTAAGCGCATGTGGTGCCAAGCGCAAGGACTGGAGTAAGGATCCTGGTTGGAGCCCCAGGCTCCCCACCTGCAGGAGGTGTGCTTCACAAGCGGAGAAACAGGTCTGCAGGTGTCTGTCTTTCTCTCCCCTCTCTGTCTTCCCCTCCTCTCTCCATTTCTCTCTGTCCTATCCAACAACAAGGACATCAACAACAATAATAACTACAACTATAAAACAACAAGGGCAACAAAAGAGAATAAACATTTAAAATATATATTTATAAAAAAAGAACTAGAATGAATAAAAAGAACAGGAAAGCTATCAGGGGAGGGGATGGGATACAGAGTTCTGGTGGTGGGAATTGTGTGAAGTTGCACCCCTCTTAGCCTATGGTTTTGCCAGTATTTCCTATTTATACAAAAAAAAAAAATAGGAAAGCTTCCAGTGGAAGGGTTGGGATATGGAACTCTGGTGGTGGAATTGTGTGGAATTGTACCCCTCTTAGCCTATGGTCTTGCTGATCATTATTAAATCAATAACAACAACAATAATAAAGGTCTTGGGTTTTGCTGAAAATGACTAGGAGGCTGTGAACAAATTTTAGGTTAAAAAATAAATGAAAGTAACTTGTTTGTATTGACTGCTCTGGACAACTGATTTCCTAACTCAAGCTCTGCGTCTCTGGGTCAGAAACCTACTCTCTCATAACAGAGGGATTAAAGTAACCTTTGGTCGACCTTATATAGATTACATGGCATTGGGTTACTCACAGTACATTAAGAGAAGGTTATTCATCATTCCACAATGTCAGATAGATTCCATATGCACGACTTCATCAGACCATATGTGGAACGCTGTTTTTATTAGAGGGCCATATATTTTAAGGAAGAATGTTGTTAATCCGACAATATCTAAAAAGAGTCCAAGATTAAGAAAGATTTCAAAAGCCATTTCTGAGGAAGAAAGCAGTGCATGTCTTCAATTTTTAAACAGCTGCCATAAGAAAGAAAAACAGACCTAGACTGTGTAGCTTTAAGTTTTACAGATTTCAGATATGTGATAATCATTGAACAAGTTAGAGGAGGTTGAATTCCAGCTTCCTGCATGAAAACAGAACATGACAAAAAATAAGGTTTTTCAAGAGAACAAATTAGCTTTTGACATACATCTTCCAATAGAGGTTAAAAACAATCTCTTCCGAAACTGGAACGGTATGTGACATGGAGAAATAACTTGTATTCTTACTATAAAAAAAAAAAAAGAAAATCAATCATTGCCCTCTTACCATTAAAAAAAATAGAGTAAACATATACAAAAGAACTGAATTTAGACAGAGGCAGCAGGAAGTGCAAGTTTGTGATTCTTCAAAAAAAAAAAAAAAGTGAGACCTTGTTCAGTCTAAATTTTTACCTAGAAAATGTCCTACTGGGGCCAAGTGTTGGTGCATCTGGTAGAGTACACATGTTATAATGCGCAAGGACCTAAGTTCAAGCCCCTGGTCCCTACCTGCAAAGGGAAAGCTTCAAAAGAACGCTAAGCTATATACTTAAGAACAATCTTATATAGGTTGTTAAATATAATTCAATTCATTTAAATTAAATGTGTGTGTGTGCATGTGGGGGGGGGGGAGAAAGAGAGATTCTTCAAATTGTCCTCTCATATTATCACAGAGGAGTTACATATGTGTCCCGAAGTCTCACCTCTCTGGAACTCTACCCCACTAGGGAAAGGTAGAAACAGGCTGGGGATATATGGATTAACTTGCCAATGTCCATGTCCGGCAGAGAAGCAATTACAGAAGCCAGACCTTTTACCTTTTGCACCTCATAAAGAATTTTGATCCATGCTCCCAGAAAGGAATAAAGAAGAGGAAAGCTAGGGACCAGGTGGTGGTACATGTGGTTTAGCATACACATTACAGTGTGCAAGGACCCCGGTTCAAACCCTCTGGTCCCCACCACTTCACCACTTCATGAAGTAGAGCTTCGAGTGTCTTTCTGTCTCTTTCCATCTCTATCTCCCTCTCCCTTCTCAATTTCTCTGTCTCAATCCAATAACAAATAAAAATTAAAAAAAAAAAAAAGATTAGGAAAGTTTCCAATGGAAGGGGTGGGGGATGGAATTCTAGTGGTAGGAACTGCATGGAATTGTATCCTTGTTATCTTACAATCTTGATTAAATATTTGATTAAAACTCCCCCAAAGGATCAAAGAGCTGATAGCCCTACCAACAGAAAATGTTATATAAATGAGATCACCAGTAATAACATGTAATCATTTCTATTATTTCACAAAGTAGATAAAATTGTCAAAACTATTTAAAATAAATTTTCCTAAAAAATAAAAATAACATAGTTTTAGCAGGAATGCATTATTTCATCGTAATTACAGAATTAAGGAGTTACCATCAATTCACCTTGCTTTTAGATGCTTTGTTTGGAAAATACATTTCTGTAAATAGATATAACACCCACAAGTGTTCTGCACTTTTTCTTTTGTCCACTTTAATGGAAGTTAATTCCTCACAGTATAGTTGTTGACACAAAGGTACAACCTCTCATCTCCTCAGAATAGTTGTGTGGAAGACATTCTCCCCAACCTAGCTCCCTTCCTTCCTCCCTCCCTTCCTTCCTTCCTTCCTCCCTTCCTTCCTTCCTTCCTCCCTTCCTTCTTTCCTTCCTTCCTTCCTTCCTTCCTTCCTTCCTTCCTTCCTTCCTTTCTTTCTTTCTACCTTTTTTGTTTGTTTGTTTTTAACCAGAGCACTGCTCATCTCTGGTTTATGGTGGTGCAGGGGACTGAACCTGGGACTTTGGAGCCTCGGGCACGAGAGTCTCTTTACAAAACCATTGTGTTATCTGTCCTGCCTTAGCTCCTTTCCTTCATCATGCCCTAGGACCCCAGAGACCTTCTAGTTTACCCCTCCTCTCTCCTTCTTCTGAGTCCTTTGCTGTCGAACACTATACCCAGTACAAGTTTTACCGTATGTTTTCCCTTATTGTCCTTGGTTCTTAATTTCCACCTTTGAGTGAAATCATTCAGTATTCATCATTTGCTTTCTGGTTTATCTCATTCAACTTGTACAGATTTTGAAGTTATGTGGGAAAGGGGAAACAAAAAGTGAAAAATTACCTTCTGTGTAATTATCATTGGGAAGAGCCTTTTATATGTTTTATAATCTAGCACCTCCATTCCAATTTATAAACTTAACAGAAATTCTTGTGTACATTCAAAACAACAGACATGTATGAAAAATGTTTAGTGTTCTCTCCAGAATAGCACAAATTGGGTGCTACCCAATGGTCCTTCGTGGATAAACATGTTTAGTTAAGTGCATTTTCACATGAGGAAATATTACATAACAGTTCCTACATACAAAAACACAGTTGAATGGATCAACCTGCCAATGCCCATGACCTGTGGAGAAGCAATCACAGAAGCCAAATCTCACATCTTCTGCATCTCAAAAAGAATTTCGGTCCATTCTCCCAGCGAAGGAGAAATGATAGGGGAAGATGAGCAGAGGACTTTGGACTCCAACTCCATCAGGACCTGGAGAAAGAAGAGGAAAAAGAAAGACACTGAAAGTAGTAATAGGTGTAGGTGTGACTTGGAAAGGAAGAGAAGACAGGACTATAGGAAAAAAATGGGGGGGGGGGGCAAATATATACAAATATAGACAGTTGTAGAAATAATAGTTAATCCATATCAGCATCCTTGGGAAACTGATATAGCTTCCAGTGGAGGGAATGGGGATACAGAACTCTGGGGGTGAGAATGGTGGGGAATTACATGATCTCTGTTATCTTATAATTTTATAAATAAATATAAAAATCACTAATAAAATAATAAATCAATATGGTTAAATATCACAAACTTAATGCTGTGTGAAAAAGTCAAGCATAAAGTAGGCCTTGCTGTTTGCTTTATGATAAAAATTTCAAAGAGGGGCAAACTAATCTATCCCACTAGAAGCCAGGATAGAAGTTCCCCAAAGTACACAGGGATTATTCATGGAAGAAGTCACAAAGGGGGTTTTGAGGGATGCTGGGAATGTAATATCTTCTAATATGGGTGCTGGTTATATGGGCATGGTTTGCACACTTTTATCTGAATACAAAGCTTACTAGAAAACAAACTTCTACCAAAGTGAACATTGGGGATGTTAAATTCTTAAAACATGGTAACTGAAATTTTCTTGACTCTTTACATTTTTACTCATTTTTCAATAGGTCATTTGATAATGATTCTCTGATGAATCATCTTTTATAAACTTCATTTTCATCAATGTAGTGCGAGGGGAAAATTAAAATTAACTTTCATATTCATAATGAGTTCAAAGATTACTATTCTCTTTTTATGGCTAATTGGCACCATAATAAACTATGAATATTAGTTCTCCTTATTCACAAACTATTTCCATCTTTTTTGCACTTCTAGAGTAAGATCAAATGTGGGTTTTTTGTGCTATGAAGACAGAATGGGTAGATAAATGTTAAGCAGTGAACATGGGTTCAAAGCACACTACATTATATTTTTGTGAATCTGGTTTATAAATCAAGACAATATTTTCAGGTACATTTTATCTATCAACTGTCTCTGTATGTATCTATCTATCTGCAATACTTTTAAAGTTTTTTTCTCTGATATCCCTAGAGAAACTAAAGAGAAAATTCTTATGAATGATAATATAACTGGGTAAATATGTAATAGAATTGAAGAATATTATCAAAAGTAATAATTTATTTAATGTAGAGGGAAATGTCTTGCGGCTTTTCCTCAGCTACTGATGTGCAATTTAGATAAAAGCTGCAATAATTATTGCTGATACACTTATGGAAATGTTGAGGTGGCACGAGACAGATAGAATCACTCATGTAAGGGATGGTAAGATGACCTGGATTCATCAGATCAAACAAACTTGAAGTAGATGCACATACCTATGACTAGATTCTTAATTGCCTGTATATAACAAGGAATTTTCAGTACAAATATGGTGAGTCTCAGTGGATTCAACTCCCTCAGGGCTGAAGTGAAATAAATGAAACACCCTTGAATTTTATTTATCTGAATCCAGACTCTTCAACTCCTTTTCTCAAGCTCATTATGAATCAACAGAGTGATTGATATAGCTGCCCCAAATGTTATGTCACCCTACAGTGCATTCATAGACTATAAGAACTAGGAATAAGTGCAGTTCTGCTTTTCATTATGCAGATAGTCTAGGCAGGTGTTTCTTTTTTTTTTATTTTTTATTATCTTTATTTATTTATTGGATAGAGACAGTCAGAAATTGAGAGGAAGGGAAAGACAGAGAGGGAAAGAGACAGAAAGACACCTGCAACCCTGCTTTACCACTTGCAAAGCTTTGCCCCTGCAGGTGGGGACTCGGGACTCGAACCTGTGCCCTTGAGCATCGCAACATGTGCTCTCAACCAGGTGCACCACCACCCGGCCCCAACATCAAGATAACAGAATACACCTAACGGAGAAAGTTCTGCAAAACATTGTATATGTATTAACAAAGCTGGTGAATGGAAATATTTATTCTGAAGAAAGAAACACTGAGGTGTCCGCTTGAGACCCTCAAGAAGAAGAAGACGCAAGATTAGATTTCTATGTAAGAGATTTGTGAAAAATGTCAATGAAAAATATAGGGAGGGAGAGTAGAAGTAGAAAAAAAAAAGGTCTTAAGAATGTGAAAAAGCCAGACAAGTTGATAAATATTGAAAAGGCTCTACACCCACCTAAGAAACTGGACTTAGACAGTCTGACATGACTGTAGGGGAGATAATGGCCAAAGACTGATGAATTGGGTTGAACCTAATTCCCGCAATAGGTCAATTAGGTCAGTTAGGCTGAATCTAATTAGGACAATTAAGTCAACTAGGTAAATTGAGTAATTAGGTCAACTAGGGTGAACCTAAGGTTAATTAGGTTGATGCTAATTGCAGATTTAGCAGTGCTACATCTGAATGTGACAACAGAAAAATCTCAAATTTTTATCTTCCTTCTTTAGCCTTGTGTTGCAGAGGAAAGTAGTTGAGGTTCATCATGAGTGTTTGTTCTAGGAGGAACCTTGGTCCTGGAAGCAGTAAGACTTGTGGGGGGCAGGCAGGTTTCGGAGGCCTTTGCCCAATTCCTGATTGTCTCAAATCTAGAACCTGGTTTTCCCACCCTCCCTGTGTTTACCTGCATAAATGGTTGACACTCCTCTGAGAAGGGGTCTTGACTTTGAGTTAAGATGGACTCTAGACTCAGGTTGTGCCATAAAGCAGACTTTCCTTCATGCAGAAGATGATGGAACAGTTTGACTTTCTGTGCCTCTAGACAGCAGGCCAATTTGTTCCTTCTGTTTCATAATACAAATAAATGGTGCTTATAAAGAATGGAGAAGCTTCCAGTGGAGGGGATGGGACACAGAACTCTGGTGGTGGGTACTGTATGTACCCTTGTTATCTTATAATCTTGTCAATCATTATTAAATCACTAATAAATCTAAAAAAAAATGTGTTGCAGTGCTGACATCTATGAAGGTGGGCAGAAAAAGAATGTATAGAAATCAGACCATGGTGAATTTCTAGCAAGGTCTTGGCCAGACCTATGGAAATTCCCCAAGTGGAACTTAACTTATAGATGTCCACAGGGTAAGAATATCTTTGTATTACCATGAACACTACTGAACACTGTTCAGTCACTGGATAGAGGCAGCCCAGAAGAAAGATTCAAGGCCCTACTGGATCCACAGGTGCGATGTAGGTGATTGTTAAGCAGGCATCTTTACTATCTCAGCGTACATTTGCAAAAGCCTGTTTGCAAAGGCATACATCCAAGAAGAGAAAAGACCATGACCTGGGAAGTGGCCCAATGGCTAGATGGTTCAAATCTCCAGCAAGAATTCCTGAATTTGATCTCCAGAATTGCGCTATGGCCATTATACTTAACCATGATACTTTCAAATTTCCCAAATTATTATTATTAAAGACAGAAATGTATATTTCATTTATGTGACTTCAAAGCACTCAAGTAGAATAGATAGATATTATACTAGGACTTCTTCCAAATATGGAGAATCCTTAATACTTAAAAAATGGAATGAAAAGCTTCATGAAACAAGAGTCAGAAGTTAGATCAGACAATCTGTGAAGCCACATTTGAATATTAAAATCTGACGAGACTTAGGAGGAAAGGGACTTAAAAAAGAAGAGAAAAATCAAACAAGCAAGAAGTATGATTCATTCTAATGGAATCATAGAAGAATGTTGAGACAGGAAGTTTTCATTATTTTTTTTCTAATAATGGTACAGTTTGCCCTTTCCTAGACAAAGTAAGGTAGATACTAAAAATGCACAGCCTCTTATGAGTAGGAACTGACTTTTCCCTTTATTAAATTAGAATTTTCATCTCTTTTTTAATTCTTTATCAAAGAGGGTTTTCCTTTTTTTTTTTTTTTTTACTTCCTTTAACATACAGGCATACGTCACAAATAGAGTGTTTCTAGATTTCAGTCACATCAGAATGTCTGCTTCTTGAAGGAATAAAAAAATAATAAGCTTCTGTAATATCTATTTTTCTCTGGGCAGTGAAAGAGTTAAGTCAGCTAATGTAGAGTTCTGAATTTGAGAACTGAAAATCTAGCAACCAACCCATAGTTTCTTTCCAAAAAGAAGCAGTTATTCTGGGTCCATACATAGGACGTGGTTGCCTTAGCAACAGTAGCTGATACAAGAAAATATGGCTGACAGGTACATATAGATTATTCCAGAAAAGCAGAGCACAATGAAACCACTGCACTAGTATTAAGGAGGCTTTTTGTAAATCTTGAGTTTTTAAAATGAATTCTATAATTCTAATTGCACAAATGTTCTGTATGATATTTATTTAGGCCACAATCGATACATTTCATAATTTGGCATTTAGTACAACTGCTGAGAACAAATATGCCCTCCAACCTAAACAAAAACAACAAATGATTGTCAAAATACATGAGCCAACTCAAAAAAACTACTTATATAAAAAGATTTTCAGAAAATACAAATCATTTTCTCCCCAAATTTTTCAGGCCTTTAGTTATATCCAGTTCTCTTTTTACGCTTTTTATTTATTTTTTATCTTTTAGGTTTTTATAAACAGTTTTTAATTTTTTTTAATATTTATTTCGTTTCGTTGCCGTTTTTATTGTTGGTGTAGTTATTGTATTGTTGCTGTTGCTATTGTTGGATAGGACAAGGAGAAATGGAGAGAGGAGGGGAAGACAGAGGGGGAGAGAAAGACACCTGCAGACCTGCTTCACCGCCTGTGAAGCGAGTCCCCTGCAGGTGGGGAGCCAGAGCTTGAACTCCCTTTATTTTTTAGTTTTATGATCATTCTTTTTTTACTGTGGGAATTGATGGTTTACAGTGCATACAGTTGTTGATGCATGTGTAAAATATCTTAGTTTTCTGCAAAACACTCTCACCGCCAGCCTAGGACTGCCTCCACCATCATGCACCAGGACCTGAGAATCACGATGGACCCTCAGATTCCTTTACTTTGTTGTAATACACCAAACCCAGTGCAACTTCTTCTTTGAGTTTGTCCTTTCTGTTCTGTCTCTCCACTTCTGTGCATGAGTGAGATCATCTCACACTCATCCTTCTCATTCTGGCTTACATCACTTAACATGACTTCTTCAAGGTCCAAGATGAGCTAAGTATCTGGTTAGCTAGGATTTTGTTCAATATTTTAGCATCTATGTTCTTCAGATATATTGGTCTGTAGTTTGGTGTGTGTGTGTGTGTGTGTGTGTGTGTGTGTGTGTGTGTGTGTCTGCATGTGTCTGCTTTTGGTATCTGGGTTATGTTAGCTTCATAGAAGATAGAATGGAGTATTCTTGTGGCTTACATATTTTGGAAGAGATTAAAAAGTTTAGGTGTTAACTTCCTTGAAGTTTTTGTAGACTTCATTTGTAAAACCATCTGGTCCTGGATTTTTGTTTTCGGGAAGGTTCTTGATAACTGCTTCAATTTCTTTGGCTGTATTGAGCTGTTCCTATTGTCTAGATCCTGTTGATTCAGTTTTAGAAGGTTATGTTCTTACATTTCTTCCAGGTTCTCCAGCTTGTTTGCATAATACTTTGGATTTATGTGCTGCCTATTTTTATATCTCCTCTTTCATTGACTGTCCTATTCATTTGGATCTTCTCCCTATTCAAGTAATGTGTCAGGTGGCTTCTGGTCTGCTTTTCAGGACACTTGAAGCCTGCCACTGTGTGATGTGTTCCAGGGGCTGGTGGATCTGTTGTTCTAATGGTGATACCACTGTCCCTTGAAGAGGAGTGGTAGAGTCACGTTGGCTATTGTAAAGGTAGGTGGGTCTCATGAACTCACCACACCTAATTGTGCTAGTATGGAGAGGTCTTGTCAGAGATAAGTGTCAAACTGGTTCCCTTATTACCACTGGGGAGAACATTGGTCTGCTGAACCTTCTCTGTTTTCCCAAAATACCTATATTTTCAAGTCTCTGCTATAGTCATGTGTGGGTGGGGCTACAGGTCTAGGTTGACAGGATGCCCACCTGTTTGTTTCAGAGTGTAGGTATGACAAATGAAAAAGGTCTAGTACCTCTCTGCTTGGATGCTGAAGAGCTTCTGGCTCTAGCATAGCACTGCCTGCTCTGGAATAAAGGCAGGCAGTTCCTCTGTGGGGGTCCTCTGGTGTGCAGAAACCTTCCTCAATCAGCAGGATACCAGGCTTGTGGGTGTTGGTGGGGTTGGGGGGGGGGTAAAGCAGAAAACTCACACTCTCCTTTGCCCTGAAGCCAACTGGAATCAACCCATTTCTGGACTTGGGGGTGGGGATGGACAGGGAGTGGGGGTATGAGGCAGAAAACTCACCACTTGCTTTTGTCTTTTTTAGTATTGTTGTATTATGTTGCTCATATACTACATGTTTCTTTTGAGATTTCTTTGGATTCCCTCTTTTGTTGTCTCTTCCCTACTGGATTGGAAATCATGTGTCCATGTAGAGATTCCAGGATCTGAAGAGATTTTTTGAGGAGAGTTAACCCACAGTTGTCCTCATGCAGTCATCTTGGCCCTACCTCTCAGTTTTCTTTAACTGTGATGCAGTTATGACTTCCAAGTGAAACATTCAAACTCTTCTGTCTTTAATACTTTATTGCATATAATTTTTGAATTTACACTACCATCCTTTTATAAGTTGCCAAATATTTCTTAGGGACCTGTGTATCCCCATAGCCCATGTTAGTTGAATATTTTCTGATAAGAGATTTTACTGTAGAAATAAATTTAGAGGTTTTAGAAAAGACTCTAAGAAAATCATAACTTATGATATTGTGTGTTTGATTATAAACCATGGGTGAATATTTTATAAAAGGTTTACAAATATTATTTACTGTCACTTTCCCAAGTGGATATTCCGGGTTGCTCTACTTACAGTTTTGCCATTCTATGTTAGTATTGACTTGTCAAAATTACACAGCAATCAAACCCTGAGCAAAAAAATGTGTAAATCACAGCTTAATGAACCTAATTTTAATATATATATATATATATATATATATATATTTCCATTTCCCAACTGTAACTATTCAATTCTATTTTCAAAGAAAGTATCTGATACAAGGGAAAAATCTATGTTTAGAACATATGGATCTAATCTCAGTGTTCCTATTAGCTTCGAAAATGGTCTTGTTAGGGCCCTTGGAATTCTGAGGTTCTATTGCTAGAATAGTGTGATGTTCTCCACATAAAATCTTCCTGGTTTCTTTCTTTTGATATCTGAAAAAATAATGCCAGAGTGGTGAAACCCTGGTAAAGATAAGAAATACATAAAGTAAAAGCAGAAGTATAAGAATTCATTGAAGAATATATACAGCCTCCCATACACACATAAAAAATAGAAGTCAAACAGACATTTATGTCCAAAATAAAAGATGAGTTTTGTAGGGGTGTATAAGTGTGTGTGTGTGTGTGTGTGTCAGTTTGTTTGCATAGCAAGTACTCTCAGAACTCATGTATTACCACTGCTGATTAAAAAATCAAGTTGCTTCCTCCCTCCCCCTTTTTCTGGCTTCTCCACTAATAGTCTGGAAAAAACAAATTCTCATTTTCATAAAATTCTTCTGGATAGGAGTGGTAGCCTGATTCTGTTTGGGTAAGTGGAATGGAAGCTTTGGATTCACTGTAAAAGTGTTTTATTGTCCTGATAAAAGTGTCAAGCATGAAATGATAGATTACTTGGGCTCCCTTTTCTACTTTGTTTCTGCCATGAATATCAATTTATTTATATTTCTAGTCCTAGAGCTGTAACAGACATTTTCTAGTCCCAAGAGACCAAGACATTAAGTGTGGAAGAGGAGAGAAATAAAAACATCTTGTGTCATTGATGATAGATTTCTTTTCCTGATTTATAGTCAGGCATATTGATTGGGGTTAGGGTTAGGTCTAGGGTTAGAGGAGGTTGTTGAACTGGCATAGTGCTCACATAGCTGAAGTCCCTTGCATAAGGAGTTAAAAAAAAAAAACCACATCAAGTTATAATTTACAATCAACAAAATGTTCCTCTTTGCACTTGCGAGACAGCTCACTTATTTAGGCATTTTTCTTGCCTTGCATTTGATCCAAGTTCAAAACTAGAATTATGTGGGAGCTATTGTGGCTATGATATCTTTCCTCCCTTTCTCTTTCTGTTTCTGTCTGAATGATAAAGTGACCCATGAACTGTGAAATTGTACATAATTGAGAACTTGTATCTGAAAAAAAAAACCTGATGTCTCTTTAAGAAAAATTTTCTTTCTCTTTAATAAAAATTCTGTTTCAAATATATAGCTTGGTACACTTTGACAAATATAGATACTTTTGCAGTCACCATGATAGTTTAGATATATACTTCCAACACTGCAAAACAAAATCAAATTCCTTCATGTCTTTTACAGCTGTGGACAACTGTTGACGTCCATTCTCTCACAATATATTAATTGTTTTCCTGTTGTGTACTAGTGATGAGTGTCATCACATGAGTGTCATCATCACAAGAAAAAATGATCTTGTAGTTTCTTTCCTTTAGTACCCAGCTAAAATTCTCCATATTTTGTGAGTCTTAGCAGATCATTACTTTTTACTGCTGAGAAATATTTCTTAAAATGGATAGTATATTTGAAAAAAATTGATTTCACTATGGTAACTATTTGGCTATTTCCCAGACTTTGGTTATGTCAGAACAGATCAGTGTTCTCATGTTTCTCTTGCTCACTTTTATAAAAATAAACAACCCCCCAATATATAAGTCTTGAAATAAACAGATTTTTACATAGATAAGTAAATTCCTTATAAGGTAAACAATATATGGCCATATAGATTAAGCCAGTTAATCATGGAGGGGGTTTGTTTACGATATAGTTATCCTATATCATTTTTGAAATCATCATCCCTAATTAAATGTATTTATCAGACACCTGTCAGGGGGATATGAGAAATTATGCCCATGTATCAAGAACTGTACTATAATCCATTAATTCCCCAATAATATGATTACAAATAATAATTGTGGTATTGAAAACAAATGATGAAATTGATCTTGTGTTGTTTTTCTCATTATATTTAAAGTTATTTGTTCAAAATTTCACCTTTTATTTTATTGCTCAGAACTCTAATGCTAACTGCAGTGGGAACACTTCACAAGTGGTGAAGCAGGTCTGCAGGTGTCTCTCTCTCTCTCTCTCACTCTCCATCTCCCCCTCCTCTCTCAATTTCTCTCTGTGTCCTAACCAATAATGTTGGGTAGTATGCCACCTCCCCCTGGCTTCTGCTTAACCATATGCCTATATAGGGATTTACTGATCCAAAGCTTTGGTCTATTTACATAAATCACTTTTACATTTACATAAAGCACTCCCTCCAGGGCATTGGTGGTTCAGTGATAGGATTCTCGCCTGCTCCGCCCCCTCCTTGTCACACTCTGATTTTCACCAGTCACTTTTCTCTCCACCCTCTCTATATCACATCCTGTTTCCACCCTACTTGGAGAGTATAAAAACAGCTGCTCTTCTGATTAAAGACACTTGGAAATTGCTTTCCGGCTCCGAGAGTTCTAGAGTGTATCTCCTGCGGAAGTTAGTGCGGCACGAGTTCCTGATCCCTCTCCCACGCAGCAGCCTAGATCGGCTCCAGTTGAGTTCTCTCCAAGCCAGAGAGCACTAGCTCGGGAAGAAGTACCCTCAGGCTATCCCGGCACAATAAAATAGAAAAAAATGGCTGCCAAGAGCAGTGGACTCATAATGCTGACACTGATCCCTAGCGATAACCCTGGGGGGGGGGGAGCTTCAGAAATGCTATATTTGGGCCTATAAAATAGCTCACTGGATAGTGTGCTGCTTTGTCATATGAGTGACCAGAGTTCAAGTCTGGTTCCCAGTGCATTGAGGGAAGCTTTAATGTTGTTCTCTCTCTCTCTCTCTCTCTCTCTCTCTCTCTCTCTTTCCCTCTCTCCTCTATTTTTATTAAGCCACAATATGGCTCAGAAAAAAATTTCTTCTTCCATTTATTTTTCTGTCTATAGATTTTGTTAAATAGTAGGACTCTCAGAGGCCTATAGTATGAATTATGATCTTCAGTTCTTTACTAGAACCTCATAATTTGGAGATGAAGAAGCTGTAGACAACTGTTGATGTCCATTCTCTCACAATATATTAATTGTTATCCTGTTGTGCAATAGCACATGAGTGTCATCATCACAAGAAAAAATGATCTTGAATTATGATCTTCAGTTCTTGCCTAGAACCTCATAATTTGGAGATGAAGAAGACATAGCAACCCACTATATTTCTTTGAATGAAAAAAGTGAAACTTTTAAATATTCCACTGGAAGTTGTATCATCAGGTTCATGAAGAGAAAGATAAACCTAGTTGTCATTTACTTTCTGTGCATAGTCCTGAATATATCTCTTCAAATGAGCCTGGTTCAAAAGCCCTCTTCTTTGAAAATGATTCTAAGTTGAGGTTATCTCAGTAGGTTCTGTCTATGCTTTCATGTTGTGACATCAACAGTATATATACCAAAAGTCAGTTATTTCCATGGTGCCCTGAATATCCACAAATAGTTAAGAGATCAAACCTTTGACACACAAGAAGACATCATCATAGCGTGGCAAAAGACCATGACCAAATATATATATATATATATATATATATATATATATATATATATATATATATATATATATATACCAAAACACTCTCTACAGAAAAAAGCAAAATTACACCTTGAATCTGTAAATTCCAGTTGCATTCCTAAGGTGTGACATCAATCTATGAACTGAAAAAGCATTCCCAAGATTAACCTCTCCTAAATCCTATGTTTTTATTGTTGTTGTTATTGTAGAGGAAGGCTTTTGCTTCTAAGAGCATAGAAGCAGTCTGAATAAACTTGGTGACAAAATGAGGAAAATCTTGATATTTTACTACACCACACTGAAATGTCTGCATCCCACCTCAGCAGTATGACTCATCCTTACAATCAGGATACGAGAGATATAGTCAGTGTCTCTCGTATCCTGAAAAAGCCTTCAAGCATATGGGGCATAGGATGATCATTTATAAAGATGCTATGACCTTAGATACTAAGCGTTCTAAGGAAAAAAAGAGAGTGATGCTTCTGAAGGTACAGTCTGTTTAACCCTCATCTGTGGAGGCACCTGCACTGGAGGTTTCTTTCAGTTCTACTAGAAAGAGGAGGCAGGGTTTGTGATATGCAAAGGTCTCAGAAATATCTGAACCATTGGTGGTTATGTGACTTGCCTCAGACTAATCTCAGTCTTACATAGAAGTTAAATTTGAATCAGAAATATTGCCCAGGGAGGTTCAAAAGATATTTTTAATATCTTATTGGATGGTTAATTACTTATAATAAAGTATTTTATGGTTTTTGTTGTTGTGGTGGTGGTGGGGTGGGTTTTTTGTCTGTTTGTTGTTGTCTACAAGGTTATTGCTGGGGCTTGGTGCCTGCACTATGAATCCACTGCTTTGGAGGCCATCTTTCCCCATTGTTGTTTTTGTTGTTGCTATTATTGCTGTTGTTGTTGAATAGGGCAGACAGAAATAGAGGAGGGGAAGACAGAGAGGTAGAGAGAAAGATAGACACCTGAAGACCTGCTTCACCACTTATGAAGCAACACCCCCCCCCCCCGCCTCACAGGTGGGGAGTCGGGGGCTCGAACCAGTATCCTTGCTCAGTCCTTGCACTTCACATATGTGCACTTAATCCGGTACACCATCGCCCAACCCCCTACAGTACAGTCTTTAACAAGCACACAGGCACAACCTCTCACCTTTCCTTGATTAGTGTCTAGGAGTTAGAACAGCATCCCAATGTCCTTTCATACTCTCCCTCCCATTTCTTCCCAGAGTCCTTTGCTTTGCTGTAATAGGCCACCAAAACATCTAGTCCAAGTTTCATCTTACGTTTTCTCTTATTGTTCTTTGTTCTTAAGTTCCACCTACAAGTCAAATCATTTGGTATTTGTCTTTATCTCTCTGGCTTGTCTCACTCAGCACAATGCCTTTGAGGTCTGACTATGATATTGCAAAGGATAAAACTTCATCATGTGTAACAGTTGCATAGTACTCCATTGTGTATATGTACCACAACTTCCTTAACCAGTTATCTGTCATTGGGCATCTGGGTTACTTCCATGTTTGAGCTATTACAAACTGTGCTGCTGTGAACTCTGGTCTTTTCAGATATGTGTTTGTGTTTCTCCTGGATAAATCCCTAATAGAGGGGGCTTGCTGGATCATCAGGTAGGTCCATTAAAAAAAAATAACATTTTTGGTATGATTTCAAAAGTTGTAAAATGTTATATGTGTGCTCATGGCTGAAAGTTGAAAATTAACCTAGAGGAATCGAGTCCCATGCCTTCTCCAAGATGTCTTTCTCTGTATTACTTTTACTGAACCGTCACCATCTTTGTGAAGAGTTTGCTGCCCTTGTCAGGTTGAGAAATCTATTCTCTATTCCTTCTGGGCAAAAATTAATTGATTTTCATTCTATGGGTAAGAAAGCAACACAAAGATTTCTGATATGTTTACAAGAGACTAATAGATGATCTTAAAAATATATACTTAGAGAA
The DNA here is from genome assembly GCF_950295315.1 of Erinaceus europaeus. Lineage (NCBI taxonomy): Eukaryota > Metazoa > Chordata > Mammalia > Eulipotyphla > Erinaceidae > Erinaceus > Erinaceus europaeus. The sequence goes on along the minus strand of NC_080166.1, from coordinate 20,052,354 downwards.
GAGATGAAAAAGGAGATACACATTAGGAAAATTCCTCTTATAGAAGATGCTAACAAAGTGTTATAGTAACAAAATTAACATTTAAAGAAAGACACATACCAGTATCTTTCATTGAGTGATTAAACCATGCATACAGACCTATACATGTTTGTGAATACTGAGAAAGTTCTTTTTTTTTTTTTTTTTTGCTCCAGAGTTATCTATTGCTGGGGCTCAGTGTCTGCTCTATAAATTTGTGCCCATTTTTTCCCCATTTTATTGGATAATACAGAGAGAAATTGAAATGTGTGAGGGAGATAGAAAGACAGAGAAAAATAGAAAGCTGCAAATCTGCTTCACCATTTGTGTAGTGACCCCCCACACACACACCCCACAGGTGGGAAGCCATGGACTAGAATCAGGATCCTTGTGTGGTCCTTGCACTTCATACTATGTGCACTTAACCTAGTGCACTACTGCCAATCCCCTTGAGAAAATTCTCTAGAGGTATGATGGAACTCTATAGTCTTCACTACCTTGACATCAAGATTCATAGACAGGTGCAACACAATTATTCTAGGTATTTATCTATCAAGGCCTAGGTATTCAGGCAGTGGCTAGGAGGCAAAACTGATAAATATTTAAAAAACATATTAACAAGTCATATTGGCAATAGTATAAGAGGAAAACCAATAATCTCAGAAACTATTGAGAATTAGAATACACACACACACACACACACACACAATTTTATTTTATTTTAGAGAAAGAGAATCCTACATGACCAGGAAAAGATAGAGACAAGCTGGTGTATGGATTAACCTGCCAATGCCCATGTCCAGCAGAGAAGCAACTACAGAAGCCAGACCTCTATTTTCCTGCATCTCTAAAGAATTTTGGTCCATACTCCGAGAAGGTGGAAATGTTAGGGGAACACATCTAGAGGGCTCAGAACCCCAGTTCCACCAGGACCAAAAGTATTTTTCACCGGAAATCTTTGTTCTTATTCCATCACTAAAAGGGAAGAGAATCTGGAATACCAGCAGAAGCCAGACTTTTTTTTTTTCTCTTCTCTGAGAGGGAAGAGGAAGAGGGAAGGACACTCAGATATAGTAATAGGTGTAGGTGTGACATGGAAAGGAAGTGAAGGCAGGGCCACAGGCGTAAATAAAAATGACCAAAATACACACACACACACACACACACACACACACACAGAGAGAGAGAGAGAGAGAGAGACAGACAGACAGACAGAGAGATTCAGTCAATCCATATCTGTGACCTTGGGAGAACTACTGCAGGTTCCACTGGAGGAAATAGGAGCACAGAACTCTGGTAATGGTAACAGCATGGAATTATACAGCTATTATTTTATAATTTCGTAAAGAACCACTAAATCTCACACACACACACACACACACACACACACACACACACACACATCTTTTTTTTAAAGAGAGACTGAGGCCAGACCACTGCTCAGCTCTGGCTTATGGTTGTGTGACTGAACCTGGGGCTTTGGAGCCTCAGGCATGTAAGTCTTTTTGCATAACCATTATGTTGTCTCTCGAGCCCTATTAGCAAGATTTTGACAGTTGGGCAGATGTCTCAGCAGTAGAGCACCCAGTTTGTACATATGATACTATGGGTCCAGTCTTCAGCACCACATGTCAGTGACAAAGAATATTCCATGAATGGGAGAGCAATGCATTATACTTGCTCTGTCTCAAACGTTTTCCCCCACAGGGCAATGGTATATCTGGTTGAGCGCACATGTTACAATGTGCAAAGACCTAGATTCAAGCCCCCCAGTTCCCACTCATAGGAGAAAAGCTTCATAAGCAGTTCTTCTTCTTCTAGCGTTTGCCCTTCTTCCATAGCCAGTCAACAGCATCAGGTTGAGCCTGATGTAAAGTTTCGAGACCTCCTTCATAAGCAGTAAAGCAGTGATGCAGATGGTTGAAACTTAACTTAAAGGGGACTTTGGACTGTGGCTCAAAGGATTCACAGTGGGGTGCTGTGAACAGGTTTAAACAATGCAAGGTTTGCTACGGCAGTACAAAAGCATAGGACATATATTTTAGATACACAAAATAAGCAGTCATCATCAGGGGTTAAGAATATGCTAGGTCCATAAAGTCTCTGAATAGTTATCAAAAGTTCAGTCCCATGAGATAAACAATTACCAGCTGATGTATAGATTGCTCACAGCTGTAGGGGAGTCTTGAGAGTTTACCAGCTAGCTGAGTTACATCTGTTCAGTTCCCAGGAGAAGTAGCCATGGAGGACACCCGGAACCGCCAAGATGCCTCTGACCAAGAGAAGAAGCAGCAGTCAAAAAGCCTGGACTTCCAGCTGGCTGTACCTTTAAGTCTATTCAGTCCAGCCACAATGCTTGGTTCACCAGCACAGATGGGATCTACCCACAGTTCACCATGCACCTGCGTAGATCACTGCGTGCTCTGTTGCCAAAGCTGATGTCAGCACTGTGCCGGGACTTCCATGGTCACCGGTATACTGAGTCACCACAGTAGCTGTCTCTCCTTCTAGCTCCCCTTTCCCTCGCAATTTCTGTCTCTGGCCAATAAATAATAAATAAGTAAATAAAACCTTTTTTTTTTTACATTGGAGTATTGACATTTTTAACCAAGATCTCTATTTCTGAGGATGTATCCTAAGAGAAGTAATTGTCAAACATGTAAAGATATTGCAGTTATGCACACACGTCCTTATGTTATAATTGATGTTAAAAATTGTACATAGCCGTGATCCAGGAGGTGGCACAGTGGATAAAGCACTGGACTCTCAAGTATGAGGTTCTGAGTTCATTCCCCACAATCACATGTACCAGAGTGATATCTGGTTCTTTCTCTCTCTCTCTCTCTCTCTCTCTGCCTATCATTCATGAAGAAATAAATCAATAAATAAAATTTTAAAAAATTATACATACCCAAAGCCCATCAGGAAAAAATGAGTCATACAAATCGTAGCAGGGATAGCAGAATGTCATATGACTAATAGAAACATCAAATAAGATTGTTATAGACACATTAAAATGCTCTAAATAGTATGAATAGCAGAATTCCTATTGTGTTGAGTAATGTATAGGCAAAGAAAAAATTCCAGAAGATACAAAATTATCTATTTTAGAATTTACAGGGGACAGGCAGGTCAGTAGCGCAGCGGGTTAAGTATACATGACGTAAAGCACAAGGACCAGAGAAAGGATCCCTGTTCGAGTCCCCGGCTCCACACCTGCAGGGGGGTTGCTTCACAGGCAGTGAAGCAGGTCTGCAGGTGTCTATCTTTCTCTCCCTCTCTCTGTCTTTTCTTCCTCTCTCGATTTCACTCTGTCTTGTACAACAATAACAATAGCAACAACAATAATAACAAGAAGGGCAAAAAAAAAAAAAGAAAAAAATTGGCCTCCAGGAGCAGTATATTTGTAGTACAGACAATGAGTCCCAGTGATAACCCTAGAAGAAAAAAAATAAATAAATAAAAAGAATATACAATTAACAACTTTCTTTAATTTTCCTCAGGCAGGGCGATTCATCTTGCAGTACCTAACACCTTCCATTCCGCATTTCCAGATTTTTTTTTTTATATCTCTCCCACTAGCATTGTTTCCTTTAGCTCCTATTTTCATATTTTCTGAAAATTTACAACAATGATGTAGTGTTTTATTATTCATACTAAAATAGCAGTCATTCACCTCTTAAGGTTACAGATTTTATAAGTTTGTAGTTATCAGGATCAAGATAGAGTATAAGAGCCTATATTGTCTCATCAGGGAGAAATCAGATTTTGGGGATGTAGATTTCGCAGAAAAGTAAAGATTGCTTACTTTGATTAGGCATCACAGATAATCTGAGGGGAGCCTAGCCATTGCAGTACTTTCCAAGAATATTGCACTCAGAGAAATCATCCAGCAATTACTTGGGTCCACGGGAATCATAAGTCATTCTCCTGGGCTGCTCTGTAACTTTGAATACTGCTAGTCACACCATCCTTTCCTAAATTAATCTCTTTTTGAATTTCCAATTCATCAGTTTAGACTTTATGGTTAAAAATAAACTTTATGATTTGTGGGTTTCTTGCTAAGATTCTCTAGCTTGTCTCATTTTCCTAGCTGTGAAAGTAATCATTCTCCAGCTTTTTATACTTAACATATTTTCCCTTTATTTTATCATTATTGTTACTATTCCTCAATAATCTACTATATAACCGGTCTCATCTATCTAATGACAGCCCATTAACTTTGTTCATCATGTTAGAATTCAAATCCAGATCTTTTTCCTAAACATCTATCCCTGAAACACATTCGCTCTCTGGATATTTCCAGCAAAGTGACCCATAAACTGCTAAAGCTTAGTGGAAGCCAAATAAATATCTCACACCCACCCAGACACACATAATACACCCCCACTTCAGCCATGCTTCATCCTCTTTGGCTTTATGTGGCATTCTACTTCAGTGTGTAAGTAACAGACTTGCATTTAGTAGAGAAATTAAACGAATGCTGGAACTCTCAAACATTAAACCAATGCTAGAAATAGGAAGGGAAGTAAGCAAGTCCATCCTGCTTAAAAACAACAACAACAACAACAACAACAAATTATAACCAGTAGCTTCTTCTTTTCCAAGGCCACAGATTCTAGTGGTTCATTGTGTGCTTATGTATTCAGGGTCACTTAGTGAAGTGCTTATTAGTCTTTAAGCACGGAGGGGATGGATTGCAGTAGGTTTAGCAAAGAAGGATTCCTTTACCTTTACACCAGCTAAAATATTTGCAGTGCTTACCAAACAGGAAGAACTGTATAATAACTGTCTATTCGTGACATGGTAGGATTATAAAATGCTCCAGTATCTGTCAAAGAACAATGAAAGAATATCAACTCCAGTTTTCACTTTGCAAAATTCAGAATTAATATCATAAGGAGATCAACAAAACTAGCGTGCATGGCTTTTGGAATGGGCTAGAATGCAGAGGCAACACCAGCCCTGTTACCTTCAGCAAGTTTTCTGATCCTCTGGAGTCCTAAGCTATGGAAGCATCTTGCTGATTTGCAACAAAGAATGAAGCAGAGCATCACGTAAAAGTGCTGGTATCAGGTAAGTGCTCCAGAAATGTACAGATTGGAAAGGCCTGGTGGTACTTTCTAAGTGCAAGATGAGTTAGAGCAGGAAATGTCAGCAGTCAAAGAAAGAGAGGAAAAGCAAATACAGATTACAAAAGAGGACAAAACCAATACGTTGAGGTCTGAAGGTCATTGAGGGATAAAAATTCTCTTTGATTTCTGAAAGAATTACCATGCTGGAGGTCAACCATCTTCCCACAATTCCCCAGCCCTCTAGAATTTAGAAAATTATCACTTAACCTCTGAACTAAAGTTTGATGAATCTAATAAAAACCTATGTGACTTTTTTTTTTTTGTCGTGGCAGAGTGAGAAAGCCCTACTGAAAGTAGCAGCTGGAATAATTTGAGAAAGTAACCTTTAAGACTGAATTCAGAGAATTCATGTTTTTCATATATTTTGTCTTAGATGGCCCTGTTTGGAATTAAATGTATTTTTATTCTCATTGGCATCTCTTCCTACAGTAATATAGTGTGTGTGTGTGTGTGTGTGTGTGTGTGTGTGTGTGTGTCTGTGTGTGTGTGCCTCTAAGGCCTGGAGCTTACTTTTTCAGACATTTCGTTATTATACCATTTGATAAATAATATGACAAAGCTATCTGTTAAGTGACATATAGTCTTCCATCTTGATCAGGAATTTGGGGTGGAGTGGGAGGAGGAAGATTAAGAAGAAAGGAAAAAATGTCCTGTTCTTGTTCAGAGACACACTAACCAGCTATAAACCCTTTCAGAGTCTCGAAGCAGAGAGAAAAATGGTTTCCTTGGCAACAAACAGGCCAATCAGTTGTGCACACGCTCTCAGAGCATCTAATTTATTCAGCAAAGGCAGGCAGGAACAGGTGGCTTACCTAAACACTGCCAAAAAGCTTTCACTCTCCAATGCACTCACTCTTCCACATGTTCCTGTGCCCAGAGATTTATTCTTATTCCTCATGATAGAGGAGATAATAAGGAGCATTCTGGTGTGACCAGGTACACGTTAGTAGTCCAGAGAACTGCTTTTTTTTTTTTTTCTTTTTTCCACTTTGGTGCTTTCTCACCAAAAGAAATGTAATTTGAAGAAACAGTTGTGAGTGAGGACTTAGATCTATGGGTTAGTGTGAAAGTCAAGGCTCTCCTAGTCCCTACTGTAAACCCTCATTATTTATGTGCTTCTACAGCAAATATTTTGAATTTACCTCTGCATTTTCCAATTCTTGCTTGAAATAATAGTCAAAGAAATTTTAAGTCTGGGTGTTTTGTTGTTTGTTTTGCCTCCAGGGTGATTGCTGAGGCTCAGTCGCCGCTTCACTGCTTCTAAAGTGACCCCCTCAGGCTCCCCTCTTGTGGGAGCTAGGGTCTCGAACTGGGTTCCTTGAGCAGGTCCTTGTACTTTGTACTATGTGTGCTTAATCCGGTGCACCACCGCCCAGCCCCGAGAAATTATAATTCTATAAACTGTCTGTAGTGTATATGCATTTGTAAGTAGTTCTGACCTGTAAAAGGGAAAAAGAGGAAACAAATACTATTTTTAAATGTTTTATAGTATGACTCACCCTGTTGGTTATATGTCACGCTATAAGGGAAAATTTGGCAAACTGAGAGAAATTTATAAACTTTTTTTTTCATATTATGTGAACAAACTCTCGTTTCCTAACCTCCAAACACTCTCAAGTACTTCCGGATCTTCCATTAACAGAAAGCACATAAAATCTATTCTGTGGATCTCTTTCTCTTTTGCACTTACTGCTTTGTTTGCCCTAGAATAACATTTCAATTCTAACCCCCTGCGTAAGCCTTAGCCACCCTGCAAAGCTAAAACCAAGCATCCTGTCTTCGCCAAAGCCTTCTCCCACACCCCCAGGAACCACAATGGCAAACACCCCTCTCTGCAAATGATGATTCCCTTGTCTTTCTCTGTATCTGCTCCCTCTCCCGGCTGCATCCTGATTTCCAAGGTATGGAACTGTGTGTTCTGCCTGCCTCATCTCCTGAGTAGTGTCTCATTCCGGAGGTGTGATAGTAAAGATTTCACAAAAGACTGAATGCATGAAAATAGGCCTTGATGAAACAAAGCCTGCATGAATTTGATAATATAGGACAAAAGATTTGCGGCAGTAAACTTAAAATCTCACTGCTTCAGACAAACCACATTGAAGTGGGTTTCCATGACTAAAAGGAAAAAAAAAAAAAAAAGAAAACATATTTTTATAAATAAGAACTACCTATACTTCAAATGAAATCTCAAATGCAGTTTTCCTTTTTCAATTTCAAGGTCAGGCCATTATCCTGGCTGCTGCTGGTTCCATCACTCTCTTTCTCTCTTTTATTTTGCCTCCAGGGTTATTGCTGGGGCTCAGTGCATCAACTGGCAAATGCTAGAAGAAGAAGAAGTGCATCAACTAGGATCCACTGCTCCTGGAGGCTACTTTTTTTCCCTTTTGTTGTCCTTGTTGTTTAATGTTGTTGTGGTTATTATTGTTGTTGTTACTGACGTCATGTTGTTGGATAGGACAGAGAGAAATGGAGAGAGGAGAGGAAGACAGAGAGGGGAATAGAAAGATAGACACCTGCAGACCTGCTTCACCGCCTGTGAAACGACCCCCCTGCAGGTGGGGAGCCGGGGGATGGAACCAGGATCCCTATGCCTGTCCTTGTACTTTGCGCCACGGGCACTTAGCCTGCTGCGCCCCTCCCGACCCCCTCCAAGCATCTCCGCCAAAGCGCCAGCAGAGCCTGAGAAAACTGGGCTAGCCCTCTGACACGTTTGATTCTGCCTTCCCACTGCTCAGCCTGTTGTAGTCATATAAACAACAGTTTGTTAAAAATGACATTTCAGATTCCAGACAACATTGGCTAGAAGTTCAGATTTCAGTGTTTCTCTATGGATCTGCTTTTGAAGTCTTTCAATTATTTCTTGAGTGACCTTTGCTGCCTCTGGTTGTTTCCTTGGCAACATGTGGAACTGCTTGGAGCAAGGAGAGAAAAGGCATCTCTGTTTTATACTCTGCTAACCACCCAGAGATGCTATTTGATTCAAAGAAAGTAAGAGTCTCTCCCCCCCCACCCCATCTCTCTCTCTCTTTCTCTCTCTCTCTCTCTCTCTCTCTCTCATTTCAACAGTTCCACACTCCAGATCAGAGGCTGAATTTTATCTGGAAAACAGGAAGTCGTGATCATTTAACAATCATCTGCCCATCTCATGAAAAGGACAGAACTTCTGCATTGATATATTTCTGCTTTCTGTCCCTGACTACCTCAACTATCTGCATGTGTGTGCTCACACATAAACACAAACACATCGTTCCTTTTTTTCCATTTCCTGTAAAAACTCTGCTTGATGTCAATACTGCTTTCAGCATGGTCTGTTTTACCTGCTTCCTCTTTACAGTAATGGCTTCTGTACATATTTCATTTTCCCAAAATTAATCAAATTATAAAGCAGGGTTAGAGAAAATCATTATCAGAGTCAAAAACAGGGGTGCTCAGGGCAATTGGCAGTTGATCAGCTGACATGACCTCCTGTTGTTACAAGATGAGGTAGAAAAATAAAGAAACCTTGCAGTTAGTGTCATTTATAACCAATTCTTTTCCCCAGCAGCAAGTGCTTGCATATTCATTCAGACAGTACAGCAGCATTTTTCTATTCACTATGTTGCATGTCTCCTCAGATCTTTCTGAAACTATGTCTCTTGCACCTAAAGTATATTGTGAAGGCTCTGGAAAACCTATTGTATCAGCTACATCTCCATGCCTGTGGGGTTGTTTATGAGGAATCTGCCTTCATAAAATGCAGGAATTGAATCATGAGGTGTAGACGGGTTCTGGAGAAAAATACTTCCAGAGGATGCTCCCCCACACCAGTTTCAGTAGGAAAAACAATTACGTCATTTAAAATTCTTAGAGAAGATCACTGCATTTCAGAACCTTTAAACTCAGGTATGGGAGGCAGTGCACCCAGGAGAACGACGCACAGGGCACAAATCTAAGTCCCTGGGGCCGGATGGTGGCGCACCTGGTTGGTGGCACACCTGGTTGAGCGCACATGTCACAATGCACGAGGACCTGGCTTCCAGCCTCCATTCCCCACCTGCAGGGGGAACGCTTTGCAAGGCGTCTCTCTTCTCTTTCCCTCTCCATCACTTCTTTCCCTCTAGATTTCTGGCTGTCCCTCTATCCAATAAAGAAATAAAGATAATAAAGAAAGAGAGATCTGCCAATTAAAAAAAAAAAAACTCTTAAGTCACTGGCACCAAGGGAAACTATGTGGTGCTCTGGTGTCTCTCCTTCATTCTGCCTCTGTCCTCCATCTGTTTCCCCTCTCTGCCTCTCTCTGAAGCCGAAAGGAAGAGAGAATCTGCTAGGGAATCTGTGTGGAGCCCCGGTAGGTAAAACCATGTCAGCATCATAGCCCATCTTTCTCAATGTAGAACCTACAAAGTTTGAACCGTGAACCACAAAAGTCTACTTTAGTGGTTAAACAATACAGGTGTTACATTTTTAAAATGTATTTCAACAGATAGTATCGCACATTCATATAATTAAAATAAATTTCCTTCCAACACCCTCAAAAATTCAACTCTGAAATGGACCTGGTGGGGGGGAGGGAGACTACAATTCTCTGTTTTCCAAATGGTGAAATGAAACACCAAAAAACCAAATCAAGAATATGCCCACACAATATAGTTTCACACCTTTGACAGAAGTCAGAAGCACCTGAGTCTAATTTGCTTGCAGTGTTGACCACAGTTTCTGGAAGACAGGAACTGTAGATTTGCCTCCATCGTCAACTGCTCTGTTTTATAACACAAAGCCTAATTTCCAATAAGCTGTAATGCATGTGACATCAGCAAGCAATGTTTCTGGCTAAAAAATAACAGAGCACGGTTTCAGGTGGATTCATAAGTACTGGTTTGTTTCTCTGATGTAGAAAAGCATCTTGAGAAAGGAAGAGCTATTGTTTCAGTCATGTTAGCATGATAGGACCAATATTTCTAAAATTCCTTTGACATTTCTTTTTACCTCCGCATGGTCACAAGATGGATGCAGTAGCTCTCGGCATCACTAACTGTTGGAAAGAAAGAAAGAAGGTAGGCAAAATACCGCACTAAGAAAGAAGCCTGTTTTGCCATGTACAACCCAGATTCAAGTCTCACCCTTACTAGCAAAAGCTTAGGTGCTATGATGTCTTCCCATTTCTATCTTTGTCTTTCTTTATCTGAAAAGGTAAGCCCACAGGGACCAAAGGGAGTTCATCAAGTAGAGCATGTAGGCTGCCACCTGTGGGAACATGGGTTCAAGCCCCTAGCCCCCAGCTGTAGGGTGTGAAGCAAAGCTCTTGTTTTCTAAAGTACAAACTGGAGAAGACTGGTGAAATCTTGCTGAAAACAACCAAAAAGAAAGGAGAAGGAGGCATGTCAGGCATATTCATCCCCTAATCAGATCAACAGAACCTTTCAGAGTTCTGAGCAAGTCTGTGTTCATGTCTCAGTATTTCAGACTAAATGATGTGTCACCCTCACTGCAAAGCAGCTTGACAACATGAGTCCATAGCATTTTCAACTGCACAAATTGACATCTCTTCAGGCATTTGCGTTCTTGACCAGGGCTAATGCTATTCTTTCCTGTAGCACTGCAGTTTCAGTATATGCATCATTAAAGCGAATATTTCTACTTATTTAGCTATTTATTCCCTTTTGTTACCCTTGTTTTATTGTTGTAGTTATTATTGCTGTTATTGATATCATCATTGTTGAAAAGGACAGAGAGAAAAATGGAAAGAGGAGGGGGAGACAGAGAGGAGGAGAGAAAGAGAGACACCTGCAGACCTGCTTCACTGTCTGGGAAGCGACTCCCCTGCAGGTGGGGAGCCGGGGCTGGAACTGGGATCCTTATGCTGGTCCTTGTGCTTTGCACCACCTGCACTTAACCCACTACACTACCACCCGAATCCCACAATTCTACTTTTTTTTTTATTAGAAAGATAGGAAGAGAGAGAAAGTACCAGACATCACTCTGGCACATGTGCTGCCGGTGATCGAACTCAGGACCTCATACTTGAGAGTCCAAAGCTGAGCCACCTCCTGGACCACCACATTTCTACTTTTAAGGCAGAGATAATGATGAAGAAATAGAGATGAGGCTGAGCTAGAAAGAGTAGAGACTTATAAGTCTCTATGTATCTATTATAAGTTAGATAAGTAGATGGTAGATAGATGATAGATATATAGATAGATATAGAAATGGAGCTAGGTAGATTTCTAGGTAAAAATAGACGGATGATATAAAGACAGAGAAATTTAGATGATAATTATGAGATATAATGATAGAAATATATCAAGAGAATAACAAAGCAAAGAAGAAAGGAGTCAGTAGGGAAATTGTATCCAATGTAACCAGGTATTTAAAAAGAGATGGCAAGCCTCAATATCTCCCCAACGCCTGACATGATAGATAGAATACCTGGTTTTCAAGCTGGTATTCAAGTTTAGTAATTTGCATCACCAGTAACCAAAGCAGACCGGTAGAAATTTCGGTAGACATTAAGAACCTGTGTGTTTTAACATTTCATAGGCCTAGGAAAAGCTCCAAGGAAGTTATTGTCAATAAATATAATCACCTCTGAGCACTCAAATATGAAGAGTACCATTGTTTGGTGTAACAATGTAAAACAGTGAAGTTTTCTTAACAAAGCATCTGTAAGGACGACACTGTCACAAACTATTCAGGGTTCGACTCCAAGTGTTCTGAAAGAACTTATACAAAACTCCTTTGTCAAATATGAAAGCAAAATGAGAACATTCAAGCTCAGTCACCTTTCATCCTTCCAAAAGTAAGTGTGAAAATTCATATTATCATTTGGTCCTCAGCCCCCCCTGCTAGAATATAAATCTGCTTCTCTTAATTGTTACTGTATCCCAAGTGTCTGCAACAGTACCTTCTGCAAAGTAGTTACTCAATAAATAAGGCTACTGCCTTAATAGGTAAAATAATAATAATAATAATAATAATAGTAATCCTTTGTAGACTAATAGCCTGCTAGGCAGAATTTATTGTATCAATATTTTATGTTTTCACACTTTTAAAATATTCCTTTTTTTAAAGAGTTGCTGACTAAATTTTATACCTACTAATTGCAAAAGTGGTCACAATCACTATTTTGGTTCAAAGTTTAAAATCAAGTTATATTAACATGTATCCTATGGGCATTCAATCTCTAGATTTTACTCTTAGAAATATTTTTAAAACACAAAAACATACATCTTCTTAATCAAAAGACTAATAAAAATGTGATACTAAACCTTTAAGACCCAAATCAGAATTAACCACGAACTAAGACATACACACATATACATAGCATATCAATCTTCCCACCTGAATCATCCTAAATTTGCAAAATGAATTGTTCTCAAAGAGAAAAAAAAATGGCACTACTCAGAAACTTTCCTGGTTTGTCTGTAAGAACACATACCAAAATATTCTTACAAGGAAGAGAATTTGGAACTGTCACACTTCTTGATTAATGTGTGCCCATACACTTTCACATCTAAACTATAGCAAGTGTACATGAAGAGAGAATATTTGTTTCTGAACAGAAAGTTAAAGATACTGCTTCACTTATACTAACTTCCTTTAGTCAGATCAGTGTTCTAGGTTCACCATTTCCTCACTTTACACATATTTCTCCAGCAAAAGAGCAGAGAAAGTAAAAACAAGAATTTCTAACAAGTTAGATTTCTTGTTACATTTATTGTAATACTTTTCATGTAAGATGAACTCTTCCCTGTGGGTCTGTATCCATTTTTCAAAGCATTACAATTCCTCCCATTCTTATTGATTTTCACAAACCCAGGAGAAGTTCAGTATCCTTCTCCTAGAACTGCAAGCAATATATATATTTAGTCTAAGCATTCTAGTCCAGGGAATGAAAAGCAACAGCAACAATAACAAAGGTTCCAAAGCAAAAACCTGTAAACAAAAGCCAGAAGTAAATCAGTAGGAGCACAGAAGGCTGAAGCATTCATTGAACATTACCTTGTTCTCATAGTGAGGCAAATGCATCATGGTCATTTCTGTCTTTTCTCACAGTGCTGATTTCAAACCTCCAGCTGAGAAGGCAGCTGTGCAGAGCAAGGAACTGGTGCTCTCAGCAGGAGTCCTGTCTCCTAATGCTACTTCCAGAAATTCATGTTTTCTTTCTGTGAATATGTTGTCACCAGAAATGCCAGAAATGTGAAATGTTGTCCTCTTTTTCTGCAGCCGTGATACAAATATCACAGGGAGGGTGTCTTTAGAGACTTGAGAAAAAGCTCGGATCACCCTGTTTTTATTGTTATTTATTTTTTTCAGTGTGTCCTTTGAATCGCAGGCGTTGGCTACTTTTCAATGTGTAGAGCTTTCATTAATCAGAACGTTAATGGAATAGATGATGGCAAAGCACATGAAAATTTGAAGCATATGGGAGAGAGGGAATAGGAAGGTTGCTCTTTCCCCCTCCCATTCCAAAAAAAGAAAGGGAAAAAAAAAAAAAAGCCTTCACTGCTGTGCCTGCAGCTTTTCCCTAGATTGTTAACAGTTGAATCATCTCTTTAAAACAAAGCACTAGATGGTATACTTGTGATACAAGCAGGACAAAGTGAACTGCAACCTAACATAAAAATGCATTTCTTCAAAGTCCTTGAAAACTGAATTAATTTACTGTTTCCACAGAGTGGCATTGAAAGTGTTTTATGAAGTGCTCTGCAAATGACTTGAAAAATAATTACAGGGAAAGTCCTGGGGAACATAATGGCTATAGTTGATGACTTCAGGACATAATTCATATGACAAGATTATCATGAACTACGAGAGCATGTTATATTCCGAATGAGGCACTCTGGGAGAGACTTAGCCTTCACAGTGCAAAAGGAAACAATTATTTATGTTTCTGATGGTAGCATAGATTTTAAATATACATTTAAAAAGACAACATATATATTTGTGTGTGCTTAATGTATAAAGTAGATAAGCCCAAGATTTGTATGTGTGTTGGTAAATGTTAAGATTTGACTTTAACTTCCAAAGCACTAATTATGTATCAGCATTTAAAGTATTGCAAATATAACTTGATTCATAATTTTAAATACGTATTTTATATTTAAGCACAGTCCCATTGTTAGCCTAAAGCTGCAATCCTGTATCACCAAATCAGTATAAAATAATGAGCTGGAATGCAATCTAAGTCATTTGAGGAGTGTCTTTCATTTATATTCAGCTGAGAAAGTAGAGAGCTGGAATAATAATATTTAGAAGTTTCTATTTATCCAAAGGTCATGTCATCCATCCAGTGTGTAAGCCTGAGCATAGATGAAGTGTCTAGAATTTCATCATGCTAGCTAACATAACCAAGATCACATAAAATAAAAATTCATATGCAGCATCATACAAGCATATTCTCTGTTTCAGGACATTTCTTTTGTTGTTCAAATGGATTTGAAGTGAGAAAAAAAATTTTTTTCGGAAAATATAAACCAATGTTTTTCTCTGACTATAAATTACTACAAATGTAATAAGGGAAAATATAGTTACCTCATTTTGAAAGTTGAAATGTACCAATTTTATGAAGAAGAATACACCTCAAAAGGAGTTTCTTGGAAGGCTAGCATTTTTAAATCCCTTCTTCTCCCAAGAGGGAGGGGCTGGAAGGCAAAAAAAAAAAAAAATGTAGGGAGGACCAACGCCAGAAAGTTGATTGATATTTTGATGGTGTGCTAACATTTATTTGGGGGAAGTGCAAAATTGGAGATTATAGGTAGCTGCAGTCCTATAAAATAAAATTAGAAACTTGCTGTGTAACTATAATATGTTTTATTCCTATCAATGTATTCATTTACAACATCTACTGTAATCTCTGCTGAATGTTGGGCAATTTCTTGACTACTAAAGTTGTTGGATTTTTTCCTACAGAAAATATATATCAGTATATTGCCTACAATGACACTATTTTTAAAAAATCGTACCTGAGGTTTTAACACATTAAATATATGCTAGAGTGTCCAAAGTTGTTAAATCATGTAAGAAATAAAACATAATGCATAGTAAGAAATTGAACAGGTACCAGTAACTATATTGTGGATATCTTAGAGAGAGTCTTTCACAATTCTCCAAATAGCTTCTGAGAGATAAGTCAAATTTAGCAGCAAAATTAAATTTGGAAAGACTAGAGAATGCCTGACATTAAGAAAAGTCTGGCTAAAATTGCAAGAAAGCTGAAGATTCAAGTTTGTTATAATTTTAACGTGATAAAATTATTCTTAAGATATATAATTTATTTTCAATATATGACTAAAAGAGCTAATTTTAGTATGAAACATAATACTTCCACATAATTAAAAGAAAAAAAACAGGAACAAACCCTTCAAAAAGAGTTAAAAGCAACTCATAAAGATACATGTTAAATATTTCAGTCATAGTTAAAAAATTACTCTGAGCAGGGGTTGATAGCATATGGTTATGCAAAGAGACTCTCATGCCTGAGGCTCAAAAGTCCCAGGTTCAGTCCCCTAAATCATCATAAATCAGAGCTGAGTAGTGTCTTGGTAAAAAACAAAACAAAACAAAAAAACTTTAAAACAATTCTAGAGGCTCAAATAATTTAAAATTTCATTTTTTTCTTAGTAAATTATCATTTTTTAAAATATGCAACTAACAGCAAGGACAGGGAGTATTATAAATGACTTTTGGTGGCTCAAACTAATATTTAGTAGTTTGACAGGAGAACAGCAACAAAGAGACATAAAAGAAAAATGACCTCAAATTAGTACTAAAAACTAGCTTTGGAATCCTTTCTAAACTGTATATTAATAATGGTACTCAACATGCCGCAGGATAGATTTGAAATAGTGGAGAAATTAAATGCCTAGCAAAAAAAAAAAAAAAAAAAAGAATCCTTCCAGAAGTGAAAAACAAAATTATTTCAAAACTGAAATGCAGCCCTGGTAGCTAGTACTTAAAAGTTGGCTGTGAAAGCTATCAGGGGAGGGGATGGGATACGGAATTCTGGTGGTGGAAATTGTGTGGAGTTGTAGCACTCTTATCCTATGTTTTTTGTCAGTGTTTCCTTTTTATAAATAAATTTTTTTTTAAAAAGTGATAAAAAAAAATTCACACAAAATATGGACGTTTACATGATAGGGTTCCTTAACCAGGGTTTAAACAAGGTAGGGGCAAGGTCATGATTTTATCGACGGAAACCTAGGGTAGGAGGCGAGAGAATGGGAAGGACAAGAGACAAGAAGAACTAGAGCAAGACAGGAGGTCTGATCAAGCTCTGAAAATTTTATTTTGCAGCCGCAATATATGCACAAGCAATGAGGAAGTTCTGCTAAGGTAGTGGGGGAGGGAGGTGGGTGAGCAACTTTCCAAATGCTAGATGGTAATCTCAGTTCCAATGGTTGGAATGTCCGCTCACCGGCTATGACTTAGCTAAGGCCTTGGCTCCCAGCAGTCACTGGCAACCATGAACACGATTAAATAACCTCTTCTTTGTGCCGACTGTGATGACTACTCCTTATTTACTGAGGGTAACATGGCATTGTTCTGATCTCACCTCCTCCAGAATAATTGCCAGAATCGCAGGTAGCCAACCCCTAATTGTCCCTGATTATTGTTTGGTCATCACTGGGCTTTCACGTCTCTGAGGCAATGTTTTTGGATAGAAAGACAAAAAGAAAAAAAAAAAAAGGTGCATAGAGGGTAGATATCACAACACTGAAGCTTTTTCCCGCCTGATGGGAGCCAAGCTCAATACAATAAAGAAGCACTGTTCAGAGAGCTAACTTGTTCAGCATTGTCCCTGGTGTGGGGCAGCATGCATTCAGAATTGCACCATGCAATTCAGAATTACACCCCCCTTCTTTAAGCCATGCTTAGACTCACTCAGCATAAGCCCAACCCTGTATATATATACTTTTAATAATAAGAGAGAGAAAGTTGCACAGAAAGACCAGAACACTACTTAGCTCTGGTTTATGGTGGTGGTGGGGATTGAACCTGGGACTTTGGAGCCTCAGGCATGAAAATATTTGAATGTAACCATTGTATTATCCCCTTCCCACCCACCCATAAGTAGTATGTTGGGAGAGTCTGTCAGCCCTGCTGGAAGCTATTCCCAGGCCCTGCTCCTTGTTGAGTTACCTACTCACCATCTAGTCTACAGAGAACTCTGCTATCTGATCTATTGAGAAGCTAACTATTCCTCCCTGATTGTGAGACTGTCTCTGGCATAGAATGCTAACCATGGAATGACAAAGATCTACACTGTACAAAGTTCACTTTGACCTGTGGCCTCTCAAAAGACCAGTAATCTTGGGGGCATAAACTTCAATAGCTAAACTCTATCATCTCCACCCCCCACCCCACCCCACCCCACACACATATCAAAGCCTGCCTTTACTGGCCTACAAGATATTTTGTTCTCTGACATATAGAAGTACTAATAACTTTGATGAGTGTTTAACTTCTTGTGACCAGGCTGAAGTTTCCTATTTGTGGTCTGCACAAAGGCCATTGTGCTGAAAGATCAGAGAGTCCCACAAGGAGAATAAATTACAAGAAACCCCATTTATGCGGCTTCTACTCTTGTGATCTAAATCACCTCTCAAAGAACCCATCTTCTAATTCCAAAATCTTGGGGAGTAGACTTGAACAAGTGTTCAGTCTGTTCTAGTGTTATAAATATAATTTATAATTTACTATTCCAGAAAGCTTATTTTCTCAATTAAATAGGGAAGTCCATCTAGTACATTCATTTTCCCCATCTATTTATTCAACAAATATTAAATGTGCACATAATGATTAATATATCCATAGTATTAATTGATTCAATGGTCCTAAATTGATAAACATAATGATGATCAATTCCTGTACATAGCTGATTAATTGATGCATGTAATGAGTTCATTAATATGCATTGGTAATTATCTGATATTCACTACAATGCAATAATTCATTCCCTTTCATCTTCACTGATTTAATTTTGGTTTCACTCTTTTATTATTTCATCAAATATGCATTGAATTTCTTTACTTTTTCAGACGTGGCACTTGTTTTTGATCAGACAGAACTGAACACGGTAAGAGCCTAACCAAACACAATGGCATAAGTTTCATTCCCTTCCACATGATGTTATGGAAAATGCATTTACCTGATACTTACTGCCTTGGGTTTCACAGGTCAGGAGTGATTAGAGCACCTTCAAGGAGGAGGTGATATTTACCATGAGCCCTTAGTAACAAGTATGTGTTTGTTAAACTAAGGAGAGATGGAAGACTAATTCAGGCTCTGTTAAGAGTCTATAATTAAGAGCTAACATAAGGAAGACAATTAGTGCTTCCAGAGATTAGAAAAGCTGAGATCAGTGTGGGTGTCATCATGAGGGACTTGTGAAGAGAGTAAGACCCGACATAGATCTCAAAAAATGGAGAAAGCACAGAGAAGGAAGAAGAAGGTTCAGTCTGAAGGAACTACATAAGCATTTGTCATAATCTGGGCACAGAGAGTGACATAAATTGAGATACGACAATCTACGTCTTGTTGATGTAGAACCATCAAATAAATTGACATATGACAAGCTTTCCATTCCAGTGGTAGCAAATCTTCCTCATACAGTAAAATCTCTCTTTAGTTATGGGAGGTTCACATTGAACCTCCCATTGAAGGGTCATCAAAATAGCCTAGCAGAACGGTGGTCCTGCCTGGCCCCAATCACACTGGAGGAGATTTTAGTATTGTAATAGGTTTCCCTCTTTTCCTCTATCTTTGTGTCTTTATTCCTACATTAAAAATATTTTGGAGCAGTGAAGCTACAGCAGCAGCAATAACAACAACAAATGTTATCAAAAAGCTTACAAAAAAAAACTTGTGGCCCAATCAATTACCTAAAGTGAATCTCGACCGGACCTGCCAATATTCGCGGATATCTTCACCCACCCTGTCCAACGCTTGACGTCTCGTCACCCAATCTGGTCCCCTAGCCTACACTGAACTTCTCTGTTCCAGTCTCTTGGAAACAGAGTTGGCAGTCAGCTGAGGTAAAGAACAAACACCTCATCACAGACCCCTGCAAGCATCAACCCGGCTTTGACCTAGCACGTTATGATTGGGCCCTCCTCAATCGCTATGGAACAGGCCATGGCCGGTGCGCCCCTATATTCCATCGCTGGGGAGCCAGAGACGACCTGAACTGCCCCTGCGGCTACAGACAGACTATGACCCACATAGTCAACGACTGCCACCTCTCCAGATTCAAAGGAGGTCTCGAAACTTTACATCAGGCTCAACCTGACGCTGTTGACTGGCTACAGAAGAAGGGCAAACGCTAGAAGAAGATTATCTAAAGTAGACTCTGTCTAGCTAAATAATTTGCCTCACAGTCCCGCAAAGAAGAATTTATCCTAATGATTACTGAATTGGTGTATTCTCTGAACTCAGGAACAGGCTAATGATATATATATACATATATATATATATATATATGTATATATATATATATGACAACAAAAGCTAGCAGAATTATGTGTTTTAAATTGACTAGCTTCAAAAAAAGAAGATCCGTCGGATTTTGTTGGAAAAAACATACGCCAAGTTGCCAAGGCTTGGCGGTGCAAAGTACAGTGAAGAAGATCTTTCAGACTTTAAATTGGGTCTGGGAGTGTTCAAGACTGGTTGCGTATGGCAGGCATGCACACATGCCAAAAGAGGCAAAAGGAGTGTGAAGAGGTGTGAAGATCAATCTGTGAATTAAGAGAACATGAGCAAAAAAGAATAAAAAAAGGATCTGTAGTTCCATGGAGACGATGGGCCATATTTGTAGAGAAAAAGAGAACGCGGAAGAGGGAGAGGTGTTGAACATTATGTGAGGGAGAAATCAGACTAATCACAGATTGATATGTCAAATCTGTCTTAGATTATACTTGATTTTTATTCCCCCCTTTAAGTCAAAGTGATAATCTCCTACTTCTCTGTCTAGAACAACCCCTTTTCTCTCTTCCAGTCTCTCAGCATGCACTTGTGGAAAAAAAAGACTTTTCCTCCTATAGAGTTAAAATTCTCCCTCAGGGCCAAGCATTTGTTTTATTCTATGCCATATGCAAAGGCCCACTTTTCCTGTTATTGATCAGAGATTCAGTACTAACTAAGTAGGGGTGGGGAATAAAATGAAAATGCAATAGAATGACTTGTATGTGAAGGAAGCATCTTTGCAATATAGATCTTGCTGTGAGTTATTATTATTGTGAAAAGGTAGGCAACAAGGTTAGCGAATTTGTTCACTGATTAAGTGGACCGCTTTGCTATGTATATATGACCCAGGTTTAACCTTGCCCTCACTGCACTGAGGTAAGCTCAAGGATAATCAGCCTAAATATGAATCTCAATCTCCTTGATTGACAAGAGATTTCAATAGATAAATATGTGTTTTATTATCTTTATTTATTTATTGAATAGAGACAGCAGATGTCTAGAGGGAAGGGGGTTATAGAGAGAGAGAGAGAGAGAGAGAGACAGCTGGAGCCCTGCTTTACCTCTCATGAAGCTTTCCCCCTGCAGGTGGGGAGCAAGGGCTTGAACCCAGGTCCTTGAGCACTGTAACATGTGTGCTCAACCAGGTGCACCACCACCCCACACCAATAGATATACTTTGTACCTGCTACTTCCCACACCTTCACTACTTTGTATTCCAGTGGCTCCTATGTGTTAGAAACAAGACTTTCTCAGTCTCCTTGCCTTCCACTCATATTCATTTCTGATATACGTAGGCACAATTGATCATAAAAGTAGAAAAAAAAAAGAGCACAATAAGTTGTTTGATAATCCAACATATATTTCAGAAACATGATTTCTGAGTATTTAAGAGTATTTAATTTATGATAATTTAAGAGTATTTAATTTATGATAATTCCTGAGATGTTCTCTCTGGAGCCTGTGAGTGAATGGTGATCAAGTAAGGGGTTACTGAAATAATCAGATGAGTATATCAGGAAGCAAGATACAGAAATATCCCGTCAATAAATGCCATCTCATGTCTATACTATGTCATGCAAGAAAGAGTGTGATTCCATGGGTTTTGCTTTCTGCCCTTGCTTTAAGAATCCTCCTCAATTGTGCTTTTTGATCTCTGAAACTACTCTAGAAGTGTTTGCTTTACTAGATGTTCTGATAGTCAAGAGGCCAAGAAAGTGAGCTCATCATGAATGCAGGATTGACTACATTTTTTTTATATTATTGTTGTTGTTCCTAAAATAAACACCATAATTGGCACTGGGCAATTGTGTACCCAGTTGAGCACACCTATTACTGTGTGCGCTTGATCCTGATTCAAACCCCTGCTTCCCATGTGCAGGGGTGCTGTAGGTATCTCTCCCCCACCACACACTCAATTTCTTTCTGTCATATCAAATGAAATAAACAATAAAAAAGGAGAAAAATAGTTTCCAGAAGTGGTGGATTTGGGACACAGGCATCAAACCCCAGTGATAACTTTAGTGACAATGAGTAGTAATAACAACAGTAGTAAGCATTTCCTCATATGTATCTTGAATAAACTCTTGAGTCTCAGTTCCTGTTTGGAGTTAACCTCCCTTGAATGCAATCAAAACTTTACATTTTCACCCACATTTCTTCAGAACTCTGAATTACAACACCCTAGTTGTCAAATCCAAAATATATGTATAATTGAGCTCATTTGTAATTTTGGCATTAAAATATAATGAGCAGTTTAAATTCATTTACAACTTTCTAATTACTTTGAAACAGCCTTTTTAAAGAACAAGGTAATGAATTCTATTTATTTTATTTTATTTATTTATTTTTTATTTAAGAAAGGATTAATTAACAAACCATAGGGTAGGAGGGGTACAAGTCCACACAATTCCCACCACCCAATCTCCATATCCCACCCCCTCCCCTGATAGCTTTCCCATTCTCTATCCCTCTGGGAACATGGACCCAGGGTCATTGTGGGTTGCAGAAGGTAGAAGGTCTGGCTTCTATTTTTTAACTACTTCTTCACCTCTATCACTCCTACTTCAGAAGTGCCTATATCCGCTGGGGCTATGGACCGAACTGTCAATGCCTATGTACAGAGGAGAAGTAATTACAGAAGTCAGACCTCCCACCTTCTGCACTCCATAATGACTCTGGGTCCATACTCCCAGAAGGTTAAAGAATGGAAAGACTTCCAGTGGAAGGGATGGAATATGACACTCTGGTGGTGGGAATTGTATGAATTGTACCCTTCCCATTCCACAATCTTGTTGATAATTATTGAATAACTACTAACAACAACAACAATAACAATAATAAGGAGACACAAAGCAGAACTTCTGTTGGATAGTATGCCAGCTCCCCCTGGCTTCTGCTTAACCATATGCCTATATAGGGATAGATTTAATCCCATTCAAAGCTTTGGTCTATTTACATAAATCACTTTTACATAAAGCACTCCCTCCAGGGCATTGGTGGTTCAGTGATAGGATTCTCGCCTGCTCCGCCCCCTCTTTGTCACACTCTGATTTTCACCAGTCACTTTTCTCTCCACCCTCTCTATACCACATCCTGTTTCCACCCTACTTGGAGAGTATAAAAACAGCTGCTCTTCTGGTTAAAGACACTTGGAAATTGCTTTCCGGCTCCGAGAGTTCCAGAGTGTATCTCCTGCGAAGTTGGTGCGGCACGAGTTCCTGATCCCTCTCCCACGCAGCAGCCTAGATTGGCTCCAGTTGAGTTCTCTCCAACCCAGAGAGCACTAGCTCCGGAAGAAGTACCCTCAGGCTATCCCAGCAAACTTCCACTGGATTTGGTGTATTGCACCAGAGTAAACGACTCTGGGGGTGGGAGTAGGGGTGGGGAAGAGTTCAGGTCCTGAAACATGATGGCGGAGGAGGACCTAAAGGGTGTTGAATTGTTATGTGGGAAACTGAGACATGTTTCATATGTAAAAGCTACTGTAGTTTACTGTTGACTGTAAACCATCAATCCCTCCAATAAAAAAAGAAATGCCTATGTCCATAAATGTGAAAGAAGGCAGGATTTGAGCCCGTGGATTGCCCTGGGATAGTCATGAACGTTTCATGACTGTCATCATTTCTTGGTCTCTAATCTATTGGCTTCATATTCAAAAGGCTTCCCTAGTCACGACTGACATAAGAGAAACTCCAGCACCCATATCTAAAACAGCCACCATTTCCGAGTCGCTGAATCTAGAGAGAGCTGTCGAGGTCACTGAGGAGTGAAATCCATGAGGCAGTAAGCTGGCAGCTGTCACTGCATGTAGCACTAGATCACGGTGGGTAGCAGAAGACCGCACCACAGAGTCCGCGGATACGTGATGAAGCCCATCACTTGTTTCAGGACACGTCTTATTCCCCCCGCCCCGCACCTTTAAGATTCACCAGCAACCCGACGAGATGCTCTGTGTGCTGAGTTATCTCCCTGCCTTAGTCCTTGACCTGCTGAGACCTCCTAAGTGCATCCAGGGAACTGTCCTTCCCTGCTTTTCCTCTTTGTGCTGATCAGGCACTTGTCTCTGGTTCCTGATATACGCCTAATCACACTCATTTTTCTCCACTCCTGCTTAGTGAAATAAGGTTTTTATTTTCAACAGGTATGGATGAATCACTGCAGGATGCCAAGCAGTTTCAGTGAGAAGGTGAGGGGAGTAGAGACGGTAGAAAGAGAAGTTGGGGGAGATAAAATGTTAGATTGAGGTTCAAAATAACGATCCCAAATAGTGCCTACCATCAAACACTTTTACAATAGGACATATTTTCTCTACATTTTTATACCTGATAACTGAAGTCTGCATTTGGAGATACGTGTAATTGCCTGGTAAATGATTTTTGTATTTCTTCAATAGTAGATTATTTTCTCTGATGGCTTATGTTTATGTTCCCAATGATGCAAACTATAATGCCTCTCTAGACTTTAATGAGCTAAATATTATGCCAAGTACTTCAAGTGCAAACATCTTCTATTTTACATATAGCACATATGTCAATGCATAAGTCATTAAAGCAGACAGTTCATAGATTCCAAAGTTATTTCTACATCGTTGTCAAGTTACTCCTTAGTCACATGATAATTTCCTTGACACTTAAAAAAAAAAAACCTCTATGTTCATGCTTTTCCTTTATTTTTGCTCACAAAGATAATGAACTCACTGATACAGGCCAGGAATTGAATATTGCGAGAGATTTCCCATTAGAAACATGAGGGTGTAGGATTTCATTTGTTCTTGCTAGAAAAACACCGGTCCTGCAAATTAGGGAAATAGCGCCATATTATTTTAATGCTGATTGAGTGATTTAACTGTGCTTCATAAAACTAGAAGATTTCACACTGTCTATGAAAGGCACCACACCTTTCACCAAAATACTGCGTCTCCACCCCACACACACTCCTCTACCCATAGTTCTCTCAAGTTTGGGGGACAATTTGGTTACCATTTCTTTTTCCAAGTTCATTTATCCTACTCAACGATGTTCCATATAAAAATATTTTTCATTTAGTTTTTTGTTATTACCACCAGGGTTATCGCTAGGGCTTGGTGTCTATACAAAAATCTACTTCTCCTTGTGGCTGTATTTTCCTTCTTTTCTTTTTTTTGATAGGACAGAGGGCAATTGAAAAGGGGAGAGAGAGAGAGAGAGAGAGGAGAGAGATATCTGTAGCACTGCTTCAACACACATGAACAATGCACCACACACACACACACACACACACACACACACACACACACACACACACGAGGTCCAGGGGCTTGAACCTGGGTCCCTGTGTGGTAACATGTGTTCTACCAGATATGCCACCTTCTGACCCCCTCTTTCATTTTATTTCACTTATAAATAATCACCTGCAGTTATATCCATTTTGTCACAAACCATACAACCTCATTTTTATGGCATAATAATTCATATGGTTCCTTGGCATTAGAAGCTAATGTTGGCTTCAAATCAAAAGTGAAGTTATTTCCCCCAAGCTTTCTTGATGAATTTACGTGTGTTTCTACCAAATACATTGTGACTGGCTGTTCGAATTGTGATATCTGTGACTTTAGTTGGGTCCCTAAATCCTGTAACACAGAGAAAGAGCAAGCATCCCCTCTTCAAAAACAAGCTGAATTCAGGAGTTAGCACAGTAGTTGAGTACAGGACTTGTATGTTGAGAGGTCACAGGTTCAATCCCCAGAGCTGAACAGTGCTTATTCTAGTCAAAAAAGCTGCCAAGTTGCTGAATCATGAATGGATTTCTTGACAAAATGTGACCTGACACAATCTGAGCAGTGTTGTGAAACCCGTGACAGAAACAAACAACATCATATGAAAGAGGGTTGTCAGAGAAGAGTGAGGCGTGGGGGCAGTGAAGCAAGAGGGACCACTACAAAGAGTGACCCACATCTCTGCAAGGTCATGTATATAGTTCAAGGGTGGTATTCAAAATAGGTAGCAGCTGCTACTAACAGGTTCAAAATGGAGTCACTTAAGCTAAGCCCTGTACTATCAAACTAAGATTTAAATACACTTCAGACTTTTACAGAAATAGACTCTTAGTCCAGTCATCGGAAAGTATCAAATCATGGGTCTGGGTGGTGGTGTGCCTGGTTGAGTGCACATATTACAAAGCACAAGGTCCCAGGTTGGAGCACCTGGTCCCCACCTGCAGGGGGTTAGGGGGAAGCTTTGTGAATAGTGAAGCAGGTCTGCAAGTGTCTCTCTGTCTCTCTCCCTATCACCCCTTCCCTCTCAATTTCTGGCTGTCTCTATCCAATAAACAAATAAAGATTTTTTAAAAAGTTAAAAAAAAAAGAAATTATTGAATCACTACTATGGAGGAGATCTGTCTGGTTTACTTTCTTGTATCAGCAATACAAATAGAATGATGACATTATCTCTTTTGCCTCATCTTGGGTTGAGTACAAATGAATCATGTTAAGCTAGAACATTTGAAAGGAGACTGAATACCTGATGATCTCACCTATAAGTGAAACTTAAGGAACAAGGAAAGAAATGGGAAACATAGGGTGAAACTTAGAGTGGATGTGATATATTGCAGGAAAACTAAAGACTCTTGGGGATATGAGGGAGAAAGGAGATGCTGGAGCGTGTCTTGAGGACTCGGTGCTTAAGAAACACTCAAGTGGGGGCGGGTTGGTGGCACACCTGGTTGAGCAACCGTTACAGTGCCTAAGGACACAGGTTCGAGTCCCGGGTCCCTACCTGCAGGGGGAAGGCTTCACAAGTGGTGAGGCAGAGTTGCCGGTGTCTGTCTGTCTCTTTCCTTCTCTATCACCCCCTTCCCTCTCGATTTCTGGCTGTTTCTATCCAATAAATAAATAAAGATTAGTACAAGGCTGTTTTCAGATCTTTATTTGAAATCTTTATTAGCTTTGTGGCAATGGCATACAAGTCAAAGGCAAACTGGAGAGTTAATCCAGGGCCAAAGAAAAGAATGAGCCCACAGTCCTGAGTTGAAAAGGTTAGTGTCAGGAAAAGTCAAGTTAGATGTTGGTTACACTCAAACTGGTCATCTAGTTCAAACTTGAACTTCAACTGCCTTTCAGACAATTCTGGCCTGTTTGATCAACAAGCTGGAGGGGAAGAATCAGACATTTATTGCCTAAGGAATTGGATGGTGTATTTTATTTGCCAGACTTCAGTTTAAATTGGGGGCCAGAAATAGAGAAGGAAAAAAAAATAGAGAAAATTAGAACCTGGAGGCAGGAGATAGCTCAGCCAGTACAGCACACATTTATCCATACACAAGAACCCTAGTTTGAGCACCAAGGACTACGTGGCAATAGGAGAAGATCTACTTTGGGCTGAATTGCCAAGTGCAGGCTGGACTGCACCGTGGCTCAAAGCCTGGATGATAGCCTTGGCTGCCAGATGTAGCCTTGGCTCATGATCTGTGTTTTGCTGGCTCAAAACCTGTGTTGCGTTCAGTGCTTTCTGCAATCGGAATACTTTGTGACTAGCACTAGTGTATGATGTAATGATGACTTTGCACATCTCATGTAACCACTGGGTTGACTACTCAGCATGTTTAAGCTGATTTTATCAGCTGACATAATAAAAGGCTCTGATGGGAACAATAAACAGGAACAATAAACTTGCACTTGCTTGCTCAACCAGCGTTGGTTCCACATGCATTCTTCTCCAACCCTCTCTTTGGCCAGCAAAGACTGACACTTGATATTTGTAAACAGTGAAGGGGTGCTGTGGTGTCACTCCTCTCTCTCTCTCTCTCTCTATCCATGGAATCATGCACTTCAGGGCCTCAGTGACACACTGTATATAGATTCCCATATATGATTTTCCATTCAAATTGTTTTGTTGTCTTCATTAAATTATACCAGTGCTATATACAGCACATAAAATAGGACATTACACAGATGGGTATGTGGAAAACAGTAGAGTATTTAATATCTATTTTAGATCATTTATATTTATCTTCCACATTTAAAATTATTTTACTATATGTTTTCAAAAATCGTGTTTTTTTTTTCAGAGTTCCAGGCTCACTGGTTAAGATAGATAGCTAGCTACAGAAAAAGGGGAAGACACCACAGCACCAAAACATGCCAAAACAAGTAAGCTATTTTTCCACCCTCATGCCCCAATCAGATTTATTATTATCCCACCTTAGAAATTTAATAATAAAATGTTGTTGCTTCCATGAAAATATTCTCATGTAAAGCTATCATATATGTTTATACTGAATGAGTTTCAGTGAAAAGATCAATGAAGTTTGTTGGAACTACCTTGAAGAGTACTGTGGTGGTAATAGTTTTCCCTTGGGTTACTCTTACAATTTCAATTAAAAAACACATACAAAATCTTAACATGATTATGAAAATAGATTCTAACTTTGAAGTTCCCTCAGAAGAGTTGGGGGTCTAATCTACCAGGTTATACACATCACATTTGCAATGTGTTTAGTTATGTGGCACAGCAGTACAGTGTTAGTTGTAGACCTCAACACACTACTCACACCAAAGGAAAGATCATCAGGACAAAAAAAAAAAAAAGCAACAATGAAAAAGGCCTTAAATGAAGTCATAAATGATATGAGCTTAACAGATATATTCAGAACCTTTAATTCCCCCCCAAAAAAAGAATACACATTCTTTTCAAGCACATATGTAACATTCTCAAGGATCTATCATGTGTTGGTACACAAAGACAGTCTTAACAAATACATCAGTATTACAATCTTAAAAAGTATCTTTTCTGACTATCAGGTGGTGAGGTTAGAAATCAACCACAAGAAGAAACAAAAAAATACATCCAAACTATGGAGACTAAACAACTGACTTCTGAATAATAACTGGAAGACTCAAGAAAACAAAAGAGAAGTTGAAAATTACTGAGGAAGCAATGAAAATGAAGAGACCAACTATCAGATCCTGTGGAATGCAGTAAAAGGTGTCCTAAGAAAGTGGTTTATAGCAACACAGGTCCATACTAACAAACAGCAAAGATTTCAAGTAAGCGACCTAACAAATGAGCCAACTAGAAAAAGAGCAATAAAGAAACCCAACAGTCAGCAGGAGAAAGGAAATCGTCAAAGTTAGAGCAGCAATTAGTAAAATGGAATCCAGAAGAATGATTCAAAACATTAATGACACCAAGAGCTGATTCCTTGAAAGGATAAATAAAATAGATAAGCCACCGGCTAAACACATAAAAAAATAAAAGAGAAAAAGCTATGATAAAAATTAGTCAGAAATGAGAGAGATTAAATTACAACATTGCTTCACCATTCATGAAGCTTCCCCCTTGCAGGTGGAGACTAGGAGCTTGAAAAAAAAATAAAATAAAAAGTTTCTACATTTCTAAAGCAAACTACACAAGGGCAAGCAGCCAACAGAGTAAATGGGAGAAAGTATTTGCACATCACACATCAGATTAACGTCTGGTATCAAACATCTATAAAGAATTAGTACAGATCTGTTGTGACCCCAACAAGAGTCTGGGACTATTAGCATACGAATGACATCAGCCTGAGGAGGTGCAACAGAAGAGGGGATGTATGAAAGCACTGGACGTGGAGCAGGTCACAGTTTTTGGCTGCTGCTTCTTCTCCTGGTCAGAAGCATCTTGGTGGAGGTGCTCCGGGCCTCCAGGTATCCACCATGGCTACTTCTCCTGGGAACTGAACATGTGTGACTCTGTTAACCGGTAAACTGCCACTGCTTCTGGAGGCTAATTCCCCCCCCCCTTTTGTTGCCCTTCTTGTTTATCATTGTTGTTGTTATTATTGTTGTCATTGCCTTTGTTGTTGTTGTTGGATAGAACAGAGAGAAATGGAGAGAGGAGGGGAAGACAGAGTGGGGGAGAGAAAGAAAGACGCCTGCAGACTTGCTTTACGGCTTGAGAAGTGACCCCGCACCCCACCCCGCAGGTGGGGAGCCAGATCCAGGGGCTCAAACCAGGATCCTTGCTCCAGTCCTTGCACTTCAGGCCATGTGCACTTAACCCACTGCGCTACCACTTGACCCCCTACCAGTAAACTCTTAAGACCCTTCTACAGCCATGAGCAACCTATACCTCAGATGATAACTGTTTATCTTGTGGGAACTGTTTCACCCTAATAAACTTTGTATTGTTTAAACCCGTTCTCAGCTCCCCACTGTGCATCCTTTTATGCACCACAGTGCCCCACCCCTGACCCCTTTTTAAGTTAAAGTTACAACACAGATCTACACAAGAAGCAAAAGTAACCCAATAAAACTATGGGTGAAAGGACTAAACAGACACATTTCTAAAGAAGAGACACACATGGCCCACAGACACATGAGGAAATGTTCCACTTCACTTATCATTAGAGAAATGCAAATTGAAACTACACTGAGATTCCATCTTACACCAGTGAGAATGGCTTACATCAACACAACAGGAAATGACAGGTGTTGGAGAAATGGGAACTCTGCTGCACTGCTGCTGGGAATGCAAACAGGCACTGCCCTTTGGAAGACTGTATGGGGCATCCTTTAACAAATAAAAATGGAATTACCTTATGATCCAGCAACACCACTCTTAAGCATGTGTCCACTGGACACTCTAACACTAGTTAGAAGAGATATATGCACTCCTGTGTTCATAGCTGCATTATTCACAATAATAAGAGTGGAAGCAGCCTAGATGCCCATCAACAGATGACTGGCTAATATTAGATATATATTCCATGGAATATCGTTCTGCAGTCAGAAAAGATTATATTGCATTCTTTGGGACAAAATAAGTAGAAACTGAAGGTTATTATTCTTAGTAAAATAAGTAAAGAGATGAAACTACAAGATGGTTTCACTCATGAGATCTCATAGAAGCTAGAGATCTTACTTATATGGATTTGTCAAAAAAAATTACAAACAAAACTGAAGTGCGGAAACTGTAAGACTTGAGGCAACTACGGTAGTTATCTTTGGGAGGGTGAAGGGTGGGGAAATGGAGCTTTTAAGGTGGGTGTGGTGTAGAATTATACAAAGTAATCTAGTAATCTTATAACAAACAATAACAAGTAAAAATTACTAAAAAAATAAATAAAAAGAAAATCACACAATGTTGCAAAGATGCTCTGTCTTGCCTAGTGCCACAAAACTGTGGTTGCCAGCATCACCTGAACTTGAAAATGTCCGTAATTCCTTTTCTATCACCAAAAATGTGATAGAAAAGGAATTTTCCCAGAAGCAACCAATAGCACAGCTATATACAAGATACTGGGTACTGTACAGCAAACCCTAACAGAAGGACTTTTCAAAGTTACCAAAATATTTACCAAATAATGCGATGATAACTAACTTGCCATTGTCTTTTTGAACCCTAAGACAGCAGGAATCTCACATCTCCACTACAGAGCCTCTACTTCCCCCAGTCCTTGAAGCTTTGGATAGAGCCCACTTTCCCGTATGCCTCTCCCAATCCATATCAAATAATATTGCATCTGCCGATCGCAACCTAATCAACACAACGATTGTCACCTCAACATGCTTCAGCTCAGACTGTGTCCAGAGACTTCACCTGTGGAATGACAACCCTTCAGCTTCATTACTCGGGTGTGACCTTTCCTTACATAGTATTCTCTAATGACATCCCAGGTGGTTCACTTTCTAACAAGACCCAAAACCTAGATATACACCAGTTTCTGTGAGAGAGAGCATATGTTCACACGTATCCATAAACTACTGCAAAATATATACCTGAAAACAGAAGTACAATAGAGTTTGCAGCGAGTACCCCCCTAACACTTCCTCTCCACTATTCCAAGCTTGGGGTCCATGATTGCTCAACAATTTGTTTGGCTTCCTATGTTAACTCTCTTTTCAGTCACCAGGTTCCAGATGCCATCAGGATGCCGGCCAGGCTTCCCTGGACTGAAGACCCCACCAATGTGCCCTGGAGCTCAGCTTCCCCAAGAGACCCACCCTACTAGGGAAAGAGAGAGGCAGACTGGGAGTGTGGACCGACCAGTCAACGCCCATGTTCAGCGGGGAAGCAATTACAGAAGCCAGACCTTCTGCAACCCACAATGACCCTGGGTCCATGCTCCCAGAGGGATAGAGAATGGGAAAGCTATCAGGGGAGGGGGTGGGATATGGAGATTGGGTGGTGGGAATTGTGTAGAGTTGTGCCCCTCCTACCCTATGGTTTTGTTAATTTATCCTTTCTTAAATAAAAAAATAAGTTAAAAAAAAAAAAGAAAGAAAAGGAATTTTCCAAGGCAAGAGTATGTGTGCCGTAGAAAGACATGGCAATAGTCCAGATGAGTCATATTGTTGACAGTTTTTATTAAGAGAGTGTTGTGCTATGTTCGGTCTAGAGCTAGAAAACAAGACAAACTCTCGATTATAGACATATATATTATGTATGTATATGTGTATAACAATATATAGTGTATGTAAAAGTGAGCTATATGAAATCACGCAAGGAGTTAATATTAAGGGGGCCAGGTGGTGGTGCACCTGGTTGAGTGCATGTATTATTGCAACATGCAAGGACAGGGATTCAAGCCCCTGATCCCCACATGCAGGGGGAAAAGCTTTGTGAGTGGCAAAGCAGGGCTTCAGGTTTCTCTCTCTCTCTCTCTCTCTCTTTCTCTCTTGATTTCTGGCTGTCTCTATCCAATAAATAAAGATAATTAAAAAATTTTTTTAAAGAATATTAAAACACAACAATCCATAGAAGTGTTTTACATGCACTATATAGATATTACAGTATACTCATTTCTGTCAACCACCCAATTATCAAAAATTTATAAAAGTTATACAGTATGTTTTATTAGTCATAAGTACCAGTCTTTCTATCCAAATAACTGTATCATACACCTTCTAAAACTCTTAGTGGATGATGTCTACATTGCATTAATTTACAGACATATATTTTTAAATTGTGCTCAGTGACCATCTGATGCAATTATCGGCTTGGTCTACATGCTTTGTCTTTTCAAGTGGACAATACAAAGTCACAGCATAGAACAATACAAAATGGCTTCCTTAAATGCAACTAAATCGATATGGCTGCCACCACAGTTCTCTATTTGGAAGATTTTCTGCACTTGTTTTCTAGACCAGAATTTTCTGTGTTTCTCAGCAACTGAAGAAGTGATCAATATGGGGGCTCTACTTGTTTAGTAAATTTACTTATGTTCTTTTCTCTTTTTTAATAAATCTGATGTATTGATGATGAGGCAGTGGTGCACCAGGTTAAGTGCACATAGGCACTGAACCTCGAGAACCTGAGCAAGGTCCTTGCACACTGTAACATGTGTTCTACACCCTGTGAGCTACCTACTGGACCCTAAATTGACTGTTTTCATGAAGAGAAGAGGCCAGAGCCTTGCTCATTTGTGCATAGCAGTACTGAGGATTGGACCCAGGCTCTCACACATTTAAGTCTTATATTTTGACTCACTGAACTAGCCCCCAGCACTATAGTGTGTTCCCAAATAATGGTAGATCCAGTGACCCATGTGAGGCCTACTGTGTATGCTTTTCAGAATCTGCCACTATGTCAACACAGAACTAGCAGTTACTATCTGTCACCTGAATGTGTCCTAAGCCAATTTGTGCAATGGAATGACACTGATAAAGCCTGTGTATATATTCCTTGCATCAACAGGACAAGCAGTGAAGTTCTTCAATTTTT
Source organism: Erinaceus europaeus (assembly GCF_950295315.1). Classification (NCBI taxonomy): domain Eukaryota; kingdom Metazoa; phylum Chordata; class Mammalia; order Eulipotyphla; family Erinaceidae; genus Erinaceus; species Erinaceus europaeus. The sequence goes on along the minus strand of NC_080166.1, from coordinate 20,019,080 downwards.
ATATGCAGACATGGGATTTCTTTCCTATGAATGCCTTTTGCTTCTAAGGTATATTTAAGATAGCTCTTTGCTTTCTTTTCATACGTGCAAATTAACTACAGAAATGCTTATTCTGTCAGGTACACCCATAGTCAGACTTTTGACAATAAGTCATCAAGGACACTCAGAGAGTCTGCCTGAATGAATAGAGTATGTGCAGCACTGAGCAGAGTCTGTTTAAAAGAGTGGAAAGCAAAAAGGAACTGGCCTTCTCACTCATATTTCACCTCAGTGAAAATGATAAATAGAGGAAAATGATAGCCCAGTACAAATGGAGAAGAGAGAGGAGGTCTTGATTAGCTTATCAGAATGTTCTTCCGTAATCTATGTTTTGTCTAAACTCCCCACATCTTGAGATTCTCAGGACAGAGTTGCAGTGGTACCAACTAGAAGAGAGAAAAAAAAAAGTTCTCCTTTTTTTCTAATAACACATTCAGAAATAAGACTTACTCAGCTGTATTCAAGAATAAACCTGTCAGTCAAATTGAGAGGAACGGAAGGATCGCCCCCTCACCTGCTAATTGCAGGATTAAACTAATTTATACACTATAACAATAGATTGATTTCAGCTGCCACTCTTGCTTGCACTCCATTCTTACATCCAAGCAGAAGAAGCTGCATCTTCTGGCATTCATAAAATACAACAAACTTTTCCCTACCATAACCCAGGACTCTACAAACATATTTGTTCTCAACAGACCCTTGCTTTCCCAAAGAACACATTGTAAAGATGAACTCATACCTTAAACAAAAAATGCTTAGAAGATCCAACTCTCTAAAAAAGGGCTTCTGTCGTGAGTGACACACTTAGGGCAGCTTGTTTGCTCTATGTAAGGAATCAGCATCAAGAAGATTCAACTCTAATTATCAGTTGTGATGTCTAGAGCTGACAGAAATAGTCCTTTGGCATATCATCTACTATCATAATGTATATATGACCCAAAGTTAAATAGTAGAAAATCACAAAGATCCATAAAAGTTTTTAAATTTTAATTATATAAAAATAATACTTCATATTCAAATTACCTTCAACTACCTAATAATTAAAAATCTTGAAAACCTGTATAGAACAATCTCAGAAAGTTAGTCAGTCGCATCTATATAATAGTGATATGGGGACTATTACCTGGTGTGCCTGAAGTCAGGATAGAGGCTTTACTTTTAGTCTCATATGCTGATATGGAAAATCTTTAGAAGAAGAGATATTTTCATTTTCTTTCTGCTAAGCAGACTAACCTATTTGAGTCATTTAAAAATCATGTCTGAATGACCCTGAGTCCATACTCCCAGAGGGATAAAGAATAGGGAAGCTATCAAAAGAGGGGATTGGATATGGAGTTCTGGGGGTGGGGATTTTATATAAATGTACCCCTCTTATCCTATAGTCCTATAGTCTTGTCATTTTTTCCATTTTATAAATAAAAAATTAAAAAATCATGTCTGCTTGTGATAAAGGTATACTTTAGGTTGGCAAGTCATAAGTAAAGAAGTAAAATTATATTCTTCATCTATGGCTAGAGACTTAAGTGTAGCACTTAAAACACTTTTGATCACTAGTAATACAATCTGAAATGGATAGTATCACATTATACTGCTAGGGACCTTCTCCTAGCTAGGAAAGGTCTCACCAGAGTAATGGAGCTGGAGGGTTGACTTCTTAGGCCTGGTGTCTCTGGACATAGTCCAAAGTGAAACGTGTAGAGGTGGTTCTGGTTGCATGGATTTGGCTGAGATCAGCAGAAGCAGTACCAAATGGTATGAATCAAGAGAAGCATGAGGGAAGATGAGAAAAATCCCAGAGGTACCAGGACTGGGAGAAATATTTCTATCCCCCTCCCCAAGATATTTTAACATTGGAATACACATGGTCTAACAATTTCTGATACTATTTATATATATTCTAATTATATAAAAAGGACTTATACTTTTATATATATTTCCCAAAGTGTTAGACTCATATTGAAAACTTAATAATTCAGAAAGAATTAATTTGTTACACAATAAACAAGTAATACACATCGCACTGTCAGCTGGGCATGCAATAGCTGCAGGGAGATGAGATTCTCTCTAATGAAAAATAGCAGGATCAACATGAGGTCAAGTTGCACTAATCAAAGTTGGCCACATGCCTAGGCTGAGTGAAGGAAGCATATGGAAATAGTCCAGAGAGGTGCGATCCCATCATCCATGTGCACCTCTCCCACTGTTCTGACAAGACTTCTTCTCTCTTCCTAGGGGGTCTGAAATTCCGCTAGTCAACAGATTTGGACCTGTAACCCTAATTTTAAAAAATTCTATTTATTTACAAAATAGAGACAGACAGAAATTGAAAAGGGAGGGAGAGATTGAGAGGAAAAGACACAGACAGACACCTGCAGCCCTACATCACCACTCGTGAAACTTTCCTCCTGCAGGTGGGGACCATGGGCTTGAACCTAGGTCCTCACACACTGTAATGTATGCACTTAGCCAGGTTCACCACTGTCTGGCCCCTAACACCAAATTTAAAAATTCAAGGACACTACTTGCAAAATGACAGAGTTAACATGTATTACAAATAATTGTTTAGTTGCATTTTAAGAAATAGACTTCCAAACTTCCTTCCACCCCAGGATTCCTAGTCTTATCTGCTCTATTCCTACTTTTTGGTTCCTGTTTAATTGAACAATTTGTCTTGCTTTACATCTGACCACCTTTCAGCTACTATGATTTCATCCTGACTTCCCTGGGGAGAAGACGTCACCAATCTGTCCTAGAACCTCACATCTCCAGAGTGATACCACACTAGGGAAAGATAAACAGGCCAGGGGTATGGATTGACCTGACAATGTCCAGGTCCAGCAGAGAAACAAACGCAGAAATCAGAACTTCCACCTTCTGCATCCCATAAAGAATTTTGGTCCATATCCCCAGAAGGGGAGAAATGTTAGGAAAAGATGACCAGAGGACTCTGAAACCTAATTCCATCAGAACTGAGAGAGAAAAGGAAAAAAGGAAGGACACTGAGAAGTAGTAATAGGTGTGTGACTTACAAAGGAAGAGAAGTGAGTACTATGGAAAAAAATTAGCAAGTATGTGTATATTTATATATAAGCTATATATATATATATATATATTTATATATATTTACTTAAATAACAGTCAACCCATATCCATGATGATGAGAGAACTACTACAATTTCAAGTGCAGGGAATGGGAACACAGAGCTCTGGTGGTGGGAATGGAGTGGAATTATACTCCTGCTGTCTTAGAATTGTGTAAATCAGTATTAAACCACTAATAACAAAATAAAAATGAATAAATAAGGTCTTACTTAAATTTAAAAAATAACAAAGAAGTTACAAAAAAGAAAAGAAATGCAAGCTGGGCACTGCATGTAAGAGTTGGTATAATAATCTATCCGCTACTCATGGCTCACCAGGACTCACCTGCTTTTAAGAACATTGACACTACACTGAACCTTATGAAAAGATGAATAACCAGAAGGGCAAAAGTTAGGAATCCATGTTATAAGAGTCTAGTACTCTTGAGTGTATTCAATGTTCAAAAGTACCTGGAACCACATTTTTCTTGGCCATATAGCTCTTCTTAGCTCAGTGCTTTAATCAACTAGTAGATAGCTTAAACAACAAGATTTTACATTTTATAGAGCTAGAGATTGGGAAGTTCAAGATCAAAGTACCAATTAATTCAGTTCCTGATTGATAGTCAAGTTTTTTTGTTTGTTTATTTTGTTGTTGGTGGTGTGTGTGTGTTTACCACCACTATTTCCACAAGGGTTCAGTGTCTGCATGGCTCCACTGTTTCTAGTTTCTATTTTTGTTTGATAGAGAGAGAAAAACAGAGACAGAGAAGAAGGGGCGGGAGAATGAGGAGAGACACCTGCAATACTACTCTACCACTTGTGATGTTTCCTCCCTGCAGGTGGTGGGGCATAGGGTTGAACTTGACTCCTCTTGTATGGTAATGTATGCACTCTACCAGGTGAACCATTACCAGACTCCAAGAGTTTCCTTCTGTTTTTCTTATTGACGCAATTATTTCCTACGCTCAATTATTTCCTACAAGATGATTCCATTGCCATCTTGAGAGCCATTTTTTTCCTTTTTTAATGTAGTATTACAGAAAGAAACTGAGAGAGGAGGTGGGAGAGAGAGATTGAAAGAGATACCTGTAGGTCTGCTTCATTATTCATAAAGCTTCTTCCTGCTAATGGGGGAGTGAGGTCCCAAACCTTAATCCCCATGAGTGGGAACATGCATGTTCAACTTGTTGTGCTCTCCCCTGACCCACAAGAGTTGTTTTCTGGGGCCAGGCTGTGCTGCATCTGGTTAAGCGCATACATTAAAGTGTACAAGGATCCAGGTTCAAGCCCCCAGTCCCCATCTGCAGGGGGAAAGCTTCACAAGTGGTGAAGCAGGGCCTCAGGTGTCTCTCTGTCTCTCTCCCTCTCTATCTCCCCCCTCTCAATTTCTGTCTCTGTCCAATAGTAAACAAATAATTTAAAAAAGAGTTGTCTTCTTGACTTGAAGGTACAACTTCCCACATAGTGAAGAGTGAGTTCCAGTCTCCTCCCCCCCTTCTCCTTCACTGCTCTATATACCCACATGAACTCATTTAAACCTACTTACCTTCCAGAGGACCTGTCTTCTCAGCCCTGCCCATTGCAGGTTAAGATTTCAGCATAAGGGTCCTGTAGGAACACATCACTCATAGTAGAACAAGGTTTTATAACTTTGTTCATGGACAAAACTACAACTTGCTCAACTCAGCCAGCATTCATCCATTGGCAACTGTTTTGTGGGGCTCACATCATTAGCAACAGAGGGCAGAATGATTTATAATAGTCATTTTCTCAGGTCACAAATTAGAAACACACGTGACTGCTTCTACTTAGCCGAAATCAGATACACACAGAATCAACAGCTCTAAGAGGATGGGCCAGGTTTGATTCCTTGTGTGTTGCAGAACTTCCATCTTAATAACTTTCAAAAGCAGCTGTTACTAGAAACTTAAAGCGATAGAAACGAAAATTAAACAGTATAGAGGGTTTGTAAACAAAGGAAACCCATTATAATCCAGTAGTTATCAGTCCTAGGCATATATCCAAAAGACATGTCAATACTAAATTCAAAAGAACATAAGCACTTCTATGCTCTTAGCTTCAATATTCCCAGTAGCAAAATATGAAAGTAGCCTGAATAGCCATAAAGAGATAAGTGAATAAAGACGTTGTCACATAAATTCTCAATAGAATACTACTCTGAGATTAAAAAGAAAGGTATGGATCAAGGACTTAAATATTAGAACATCGACTATCAAATACCTAGAGTAAAATATTGGTAGAACAATTTTTCCCCTAAGTTTTGTAGGCATGTTCAATGAGACAAATCCAATTTGTTTCCTTTTTATAAATAAAAATTTTTGTTAACTCACCTGCAAGTGGGGAGCCGACGGCTCGAACCAGGATCCTTTCGATGGTCCTTGTGCTTTGCACCACTTGTGCTTAACCCACTGCGCTACCGCCGGACTTCCTTATTTTTTATCTTAATGAGAGAGAAAGAGAGAGTGCCAGAGATGCAGAGAGGGGAGTCAGGCCATAGCACAGCGGGTTAAGTGCATGTGGTGCAAAACACAAGGACCAGTACAATGATCCCAGTTCCAGCCACCGGCTCCCCACCTGCAGAGGAGTGGCTTCACAGGTGGTGAAGCGGGTCTGCAGGTGTCTGTCTTTCTCTTCCCCTCCTCTCTCCATTTCTCTCTGTCCTATCCAACAACGATGACATCAACAATAACAATAACTACAACAACAAGGGCAACAAAAAGGAAAATAAATAATAATTTTAAAAAATTTAAAAAAGGGAAGCAGAGGGAAAGAAACAGAGAGAGAAATTTGTTACAAATGAAAATACAAAGTGTCAACAAAGAAATGAAAATGTGGGAGCCAGTATAATGGTTATGCAAAAAGGCTCTCATGCCTGGGGCTCTAAATGCCCAGGTTCAGTCCCCAGCATCACCATAAGCCAGAGCTGAGCAGGGCTCTGGTCTATCAATTCATAGGACTGCAGGTGTCTCTCTTTCTCTCCCCCTCTGTCTTCCCCTCCTCTCTCCATTTATCTTTGTCCTAACAACAATGACATCAATAACAACAACAACAATAATAACTACAACAACAATAAAAAAAAAACCAAGGACAACAAAATGGAAAACAAATATATATATATATATATATATATATATATATAATATTTTTAAAAAGAAATAAAAGTGTGTAGATGGCAGTTTTAGAACAGAAAACTATGAGAAGCAAGTCAAAAAAAAAAAAAAAAACCTCAATGTATGAACTCAACAGAAGATGGAGGAGACTAAAAGAATCCTAGTGAATATGGAGACAGAGCAATAGAGATGAGCACATTTGAAGAGAGAAAGAGGAGGTGATTCAGTGGTAGTGCACATAAGATATACATAGGCATGCTGGTGTTTGGGGCCCGTTTTTACCCCCGCATGGTGGCTTAATGCTAGCTTCCCAAGATTTTCTTTCCATCAATACTTACTTACCTGGGAGAGTTAGAAACTGGGGGTTACTTATCTGGGAGAGTTAGCACTGCTACTACAGTACTCTGTTGATAGTGCAGAGTGTGGAGGAAGGGGAGCGGAGGGGGTGGGAGGCAGTAACATCAGCGTCTTAAAATTAAGAAAAGGAGAGGGTAAGCAGCAGAAGTTTGGTAGAACCAAAGCAATAAAGGAATTCCCTCAGTTTTGTTACTACCCTTCTCTAAGCTAAATCCTAGCCCTCTCCCTCAGCTGGGAGCAGAAGACTAGGGATCTATTTTGTCTAAACAATAAATGCAGGGCGGAGGTTTTGTCTCTCAATTCGCATTTCTTTTCATCTAGACTGGTTTCCACTCCAAAAGGTAATCTGTGAGAGTTTCACAAGTTTGAAAGACTCCTGTGATACTCATTTGTTGCTTTCCTAAAGACCTTCACAGACATGTTATTTCAGTTTCTGACCTTAATATTGCATATCCCACCATCTAAATGTATGTATCCTTAGTCAAATATAAGGAGAATTCTATCCCAGAGGGGTTGTTCTGAAAGTGACAGGAGTTCTATATTTGGTCCTATTTTCCTCCCACCTGATTTTCAACACCAATTCTGAAATTAAAATAATGTTCTTACTTCTCCTCTATGCAGAAGTGGTAGTATATTTTAAGTTGACACATCATTACTACCGGATGGTCATGAAAGATGTGATTTTTAATTTTCCTTAGCCTCCTGGGGATGTGGAACATCTGGTTTCTGTTCTGTGATGAGTGTCTCCCTGTGACTTCACTGAGTCAACCATGACTAAGGCCTTTGTGACAGTCTGGGGAGGGTAAAAGTCTATATTCTTCACTTGGTGTTTGCTGATGTCAGTGGAATTGGAAAGAAAAGAGTTCCTTTTGTGGTGTCTGGCTAAAGTAGAGTGCATTTGAAATTCTTATTTACTTCTATTTGCTTTCCAAATCACCTCCAATTGAGGAAACACATGGTTTGCAAGGCTGGTGCTGTCATATGAGTACAGTTTCTCATTTCTCCATAACAGATTCCTGCATACCACTCTCATCAGCAACTTAAGTCTGTCTCCATCACCCTGCTCTGGGTATCCAGTGCCTGTCCAATTTCCTCCTCCTCCTCCTCCTCCTCCTCCTCCTCCTCCTCCTCCTCCTCCTCCTTTTTTTCCTATTTCTAAATGTCCACTTATGAGGGTACGGCACTTCTTATCTAAAAGATTCTGTCTTGAGAGCTTGTTTGGAGGTTCTAGCAGGGGAGCAGTCTGTCTCTATTAGGGGAAGGCCGTCCTCTTTGACAGAGAGACGCACATGGAGCAGTGAGGGAGGAAGGGGACACCCACCTAGCCAGCCAGATAACCCTGGTGATCAATGGGATGACAGATGTCACAGCCAGATCGCCCTTACATCCAGATTCTGTCTTGTAAGCATCTTTTTTGCTGGTTGTGGCTAAAGACATCATGTTTCTTCTTATGGTTACTTTAATCTGCAGACTTTGTTATTTCTAGATTGTCAACCTGAACTCTGTTATTCCAAATATACGACATGTAAATCAAAGACACATTCCAAGCAACCTCATATCTGAGGTCCACAGTCTATCCGCCTTTTACTTTTCACAGTTTAACATTTTCTAATATTTGTTGTATAAAAAGTGTCCTGAATTTTGGGGTGAACTTATTGGAGGAACAGGGAAAATAGCAGTGACTTTTTTTCCTTTTATTTCTTAAATTTTATTAGTAGTATCTTTCTGTAGGTGAATTTTCCTACAGTTTCATCTCATTTTATTTTTGAAATGTGCATAATTACTTTTCATATAATTATTAAGATAGGGCTTAAGCTTTTAGTCTCTCCAAAAGTCAATCATTTATCCTGTAGAATTTACTAACTACTCCATAAATTCTCTCACAGGTTAAAGGTGTTATGTGTACCATACACAAATGATACACATGGTTATACATTAGTAGGGAGTGGAAGATGGAGAGGGAGAGATATTTCTGAATTCTTTATTTTTTATTCTTCTAATTTTGGTGTCTAATACTGAAATGTTTGATTACTAGTCTACTAAATAGAAGGTCTGTCATGTGTTTACTTTCCTATTTGATCAGAATCTCTTCATTTAAAAAATTATTTATTTATTTATTTGTTTATTTATTTGATAGATACAGTCAGAAATTGAGAGGGAATGGGGGATAGAGAGGATGAGAGACAGAGAAAGACACCTGCAGCATTGCTTCACCACTTGTGACTGGGTACTCAAACCTGGGTCCTTGCACATTGTAATATGCACACTCAACCAGTTGCGCCAACACCCAGCCCCAGATTCTCTTCATTTTAGCTTCTGATATAAACCTTAGAATTAACTTGCAAATACACTAAAGACATTTATTTGATAGCTCTACATCAGAAATATCCAAAACAGTCTACGGCCATGCCACTCTGAACATGCCTGATCTCATCTGATCTTGGAAGCTAAGCAGGGTCGGGCCTGGTTAGGACTTGAATGGGAGAAATATCCAAAATAACAATTCATTTTGTGAAAATGAGACATGAAAAATATGGCAAAAAAATTGCTCCCTGACAACACAGTAGCATCTTATCATTTAAATCTATTTTTACTGGATCTCAGGACAATTTTAATGTTTTCTTCATAGAAACATCTATTGCATAGGCTTGTTTGTTCATTTGCTGCCAAGGTTATTACTGGAGCTTGGTGTCTACACTACAAATGCCTGGGTCTCAGTAGCAATATATATTTTTTCTTTTTCTTAAGAAATATTTTATTTTATTAATGATTTAATAATGATCAACAAGATTGTGGGATAAGAGAGATACAATTCTGTACAATTCCCACCACCACAGTTCCATATTCCTTCCCCTCCCGTTGGAAGGCTCCTTATTCTTTATCCCTCTGGGAGTATGGACCAAAGATCTTGATGGAGTGCAGAAGGTAGGAGGTCTGGCTTTTATAACTGCTTCTCTGCTGCACATGGGCCTTGACAGGTCAATCCATACCCCCAAGCCTGTTTCTAGCTTTCCATGTCCCCAATTCTGGGGAGGTGGGGTTTACAGTTAAGAACCATTTTTTAAAAAAAAATTATTTGATTAATTTATTCTGGATAGAGACAGGAATCAATAAGGAAGGGGAAGATAAGGAGAAAGAGACAGCTACAACACTGCTTCATCACTCATGAAGCTTCAGATGGGTAACAGGGGCTTGAACCTGGGTCTTTCCACAGTGCAATATGTACACTCTACCAGGCTCACACTTGAGCACTATTCTATTATATGCTTAATTATGTGTTTGCTTGCTTGCTTGTTTATTTTGTCACTGCTTGAGATTCACCATTTTGAATCAACTTTTTTTTTTAGATATTTTAGGGTGAGAGGGACAGAAAGAAAGAGGGGGGTGGGGGTAGATAGCAGAATGGTTATGCAAAGAGACTCTCATACCTGAGGCTCCAAAGTCCCAGGTTCAATTGCACACATCACCATATCACCATAAGCCAGAGCTAAGTAGTGCTCTGGCTAAAGAAAGAAAAAGGAAAAGAAAGAAAGAAAGAAAGAAAGAAAGAAAGAAAGAAAGAAAGAAAGAAAGAGAAAAACACTATAGTACTAAAGCTTTCCCCCAGTGCAGTGCAACCTGGTGGGAACCTATGCATGACAAAGAATACAATACAGTACTCAAGGACCCAGGTTCAAGTCCCTGGTTCCCACCTGCTGAGGGGAAGCTTTATGAGTGGTGAAGCAGGGCTGCAGGTATTTCTTTGTCTCATTCCCTCTCTGTCTCCCCTCCCCTCTCAATTTCTCTCTCTGTCTCTATCCAATAATAAATAAGTAAAATAAAACATGTTATTCTACATCAGATAGTTTCTCTTATTAGTTTCTGTTGTGATTAAATTGGTTTGTCTATTTTTCTTTAAAATCTGATCAGAAAATTCTCTTCGTGATTCCATTTAAGATTCTTATTTGATCTTTTTGGTAATTTAAAAGTGTTTTCAGAAAGCAATTAAATCTTACTTTTTTCTATATAGAAGATATATTTTGTTCTTTGCTATAAAAATGAAAATGATGGCATAGTTCCAATATCTTTTAATACCTGTCCAACAGCCGTGTGTGTGCATGTGCGTGTTAGCACGTGTGCGTGTTTTCACCATTAAATAATATCTTTAAGGGGATTCTGGATTTTTCACTCTCAATTTCTATAAATTCACCTATTTCCCTGATTCTGGGAAATACTGCAAGTTAGTACATCCTGACTCTGAGGAGAAAGACTATGAAGGTATCAGATTCTTGGTTCTCTGAGAGGAAAATCAACTTTGGCCCATATGTGCATTCTCACTTGGTTGTTACCCAAGTGAGGATTTGAAAAGAAATTAAACTTACAGACTGAAACCACTCTATCCTGAAGGCTGAAGTAAAAGGGAGAGAAAAGGGGAAGGAAATGTTTCTTTCTGGCACCTCGATGAAAAAGACCCAGAATGCTGTTGCCCTCACAGGGAGAGCACAATTTACCAACACTTATTGCTCAGGATGTTGATGGAAGACTTCTGCACACAGCTTGCAGGGGGCTCACATATAATTACAGTTGTGGTTACTTGTAGTTCTTTGCCAAAAATAAATAAATAGCAGTGGGAGCCTCCTCTGTTCCAACACTGAGCAGAACGCTTTATTGCCCCCTCCCCTTAATTTTATCCTTGAGGCTGTATGAATATGTGTCTGGAGAGAAATTTCATTTTAATTCAAGCTTTTTCCACTGTCCAAAGATTGTCTTCACCACAGAGCTCAGCTTTGGGATTCACTGCTAAGATCCATCACCAAGACAATTTTAGTTCAGTCCTGTGATAAATATATGACAATATAGATTTAAAATATAGCCCCAAAGGGTCAGGTGGTGGCATACCCAGTAGAGCACACATTCTCTAAGGACCCAGGTTCAAGCCCCCGCCCCTATCACCCATGCTTTTTGAAATATCTCTCTGCTTCCATCTAATAACATATATGCTCTCTCTTTCTTTAAAGAAACTCCAGAATACAGGGGGCTGATGTCATTGCTGCTTAGAAGACACTTAGAAGAAGGAAAATATGGTTTCTGGTTCATATTTCACATGGTGGTTCATGAATTAACCATCAGAAGACTTCAGAATGTGAACTTGTGAAAACAGTGTATTTAACAAGCCCAGATAACTTATGTGCTTGGAATCCTTATGCTTTCTCCTTACACCTCCTTAGAATACAAATGGATTTGCTCTTTAAAAGGAAAAAATGCTTTGTCACATACTTGGAGGAGTTTGTCCAGCTTCATGGTCTCTAAGAATAGAATGTATCTCTACCATGAAAACTCTGAATTTGTCAACAAATGCCATGATAACAGTTGCTTGGTCTAAATAAAAGTTGAAACCTAGTAACTGTTATACTATTAAGTTGCTGAGCTATCTTGAGCAACTTTTTGTAAGCTGGACTTGCTTATTTGTTTATTTATTTAACATTAGCTTTTGGCCACCAGGATTATCATCGAGACTTGGTATAAGCACTACAAATCCATCACCCCCAGCAGCAATTTTTCCTTTTTTCTCTCTTTTTAATTTGATAAAACAGAGAGAAATTGAGGGGGGGTAGACAGAAAGAGATAAAGATAGAGAGAGACCTGAAGCACCATTTCAGCACTCGTGAAGCTTTCCTCATTCGTGAAGCTTTCTTCACTCATGAAGTTTTCCTTCTATAGGTAGGGAACCGCAGGCTTGAACTTGAGACCTTGAGAAAGGTAATACATGTGCCCAACGGAATATGGCACATCTCAGTCCCCATTTTAGCATTTAAAGCTGTACACTGTGAGCGTTTTTTTCAACCACAGCTTCACGATGAGGGCATGAGAAATGCCTTCTCCTTCGAGAAATACCAGGTGCCCATCAAGACAAAAACCTTTTCTGTTGGACCATTTTGTTTCAGCTGACACCGGAGAAGATATTGTATATATCTGGGCACCAGTTTTTAGAAATACTCTGTTGTAGGCTATTTGAAACTGAAAATGCAATTGCTGGAAGAAGTCACTGTCATCCTATCTAGATCTGACTATCTTTTAAAGCCCTGTGATTTCTGTTGTTTATTATCTCCACCACTCTGTCACTCCCAGTTCCCCCTTCCCATCCTTGGATTACCTGGAGGAACAGTCAGTAATAAAATGCCCCCATTCCCCCAATAAGCCTGGGAGAACTACATTTATCTCTACTCCATCCCTGTACACGTGTTATTAAATATGTTTCTTTTGCTAACCTGTCTAGTGTGGTTTAAATTATCTGTCCAGTTTTAGGGGTCCGTGCCGTGACATACCTGGTACAGCGCACGTAGTAAGAAGCGCAAGGACCTGCACAAGGATCTGAGTTCAGGTGTCTGACTCCCCACCTGCGGGCAGGGGATGCTTCACAAGTACTGAAGCAGATCTCAGGCATCTATCCTTCTCTCTCTCCCTTCTGCCTTCCTCAATTTCTCTCTGCCCTATCCAATAGAATGGAATAATGGCCTCCAGGACCAGTGGATTTATAGTGCCAAGTCCCAGTGATAACCCTGGAGCAAAAGGAAAATTATCTGTCTAGTTTGTAAAGAACTTAAAGGACAGATTTTTTTTTTTTGGTAGCACCTCTCTAACAACAAGATCTGATCATTAATTCAATTCAATTAAAAAAACTGCTTTATGAATTTTTTACACACTGAACAGAGAAATAACACCACTGATAGTTGTGTGATAAAAAAGTGTTGCATATAGACACTAATAAAATAAAACCTAGGTTTCTGTCTTAGGCTGAACCATATAACTCAATCTGCGTTAACAACCGCAGATACTGATTTCCAGTGAAGAATTTCACAAAGCTTTATGAGGATCTTTGGAATAATTGACCAAAATATTCTAATTTTGATTCAGGGTGCTAAATTATCTGTACTTCCCATAGCCACCCACTCAATAGATCTAAAAATATTTAATTTTCATAAAAGCTGTTAAGCTGATAACAATTGTAAATTGAAAAAATAGTAAATATCATCTTTTAGAACAAAAGCATTTGGCCTCTGACTTTTATTTTATTTTATTTTTGATCATCAAGGCTTGGTGCTAACATGACAACTCCGCTGCTCATTCATTTTTTGTTTTTTCTTTCTTTTGTTGAAGGAAACAGAGAAGAATAGAGAAGGAGAGGGAGAAACACCTGCAGCACTAATCCAGATATCATTCAGCTTCTCACTCTGCATATGAAGACTGGGTCTTGGACCCTAATCTTTTGGAAAGTTCTGTGTTCCACCGGGCATACCGCTACTTGATCCTAGCTCCAAACAAATTAAGTTCTAGACATTCACCAATAAAAATCAGTTACTGGGTACTGACTAAATGGAGACAATCTTTCTAGCACTGGTGACACAAGAAAAGTGACCATGAATATCTGGCCTTGAAGAATAAAGATTTCTACTTCAACATTCCAGAACTCTACCCTATGATGGAACGATAGAGACAGGCTAGGAATATGGATTGATCACCCAACATTCATGTCCAGCAGGAAAACAATTACAGAAGAAGCCAGAACTCCTTCCTTCTGCACCCCCAAAAAGAATTTTTGTTCATATGCCCAGAGGGGAAAATGTTAAGGGAAGATGACCAGAGCACTTTTAACATCAGTTGCTATGAGACCCGGCAGTTTCATGACCAGGAACCTTTGTTTCTGTCCCATTACTGAAAGGGAAGAGAATCTGGAGAACAACTGAGAAAATCAGGCACTATTTCCCTTATTTTAGAGGGAAGAATAAGAAGGAAAGACACCTAGAATGTATAATGCATGTGTAAATAAGGAAATAAAGATAATTTTAAGAAGAGAATGAGAAAAAGAGAGCCTTGCAGTACTACTTCACCATTCGTGAAGTGTCTTCTCTGCAGGTGGGAATTGGGGGTCTGAACCTGGGTTCTTGTGCATGGTAACATGTACACTCAATGAGGTGCACCACCACCTGGCCCCTTGAACTATGTTTCAAAGATATAATCTACAGCATTTCTAATGTGTCAAATATGGAGAGTGGGAGAAAGAAACAAAGATCCTAGGCCTGAGGGCCAGAAGTACATGAAACAGTTCCCATAGAAAGATTTCCCTAGAAAATCTTCCCAGATAGAGACTGCATATTCCCTTGTACTTTTGCTTGCATCTTTTCCAACACTTTGCTGATGATCTTCACAAGTCACCTTATAGTGTTGATCTTAGAAAAATCCAGAATTCCCACACTTTTAATGTGCTGCAAGAGGAAGCTGTAGTGCTAAGAGCTGCACAGAAGACAGAGTGTCAAAAAGAGTTGTCATTGTTAGTAAAAATGTGACACTGTCCTTTTATGTTTATGCCCTCTTCTCTGATACTCATCTGTAAATTTGACAAGTCCTCATCTTATCTGTTTATGAAAAAAATAGAAAAAAAATTCATTCTCTTAAGCAAAGAAAATGCTAATAAAGAGAATAAGGAAGTGAATTTCTCAAGAACATTAAATGTGCTGTACATTTCTAATGTTTCTGCTTTAATGTTTGTACTTAGTGACATCATAGCATCATTCATAGCTATTCTAGGAAGAGTTGGACCTCACAACAGCTACCTCTCCTGAAACCACTAAGAGACCAATAGATTTTTTTAAAAAGATAGTGGTAGTCATGATTTAGTCAACCTGATGTCCTTAGGTTAAATCTGTGTGCCAAATGATAACTCAATAAAACTCAAACAGGTCACAGTTAATACTGAGCCATATAAGTTTTTTTTTCTTTGGATTTAATAACGGACACAAACTTTTGCATGCTTAAAGCAAACCGACACCATCTTTGCCATCAGCAAAATGACAGGGTTTCACTTCAAATCAGCTTCCTTTAGCTTCATGCCCCTCTTTCCTCTTTTCTCCTCACTCCCTATGCAGAAGGTTCTATCTTAGGGAATAGGAGCTCCCAAGGTCAGAATACATGAACTTGAAAGCTTGAGTTTCTCTCATCACTGATCCATGATGCCACCCTAGATGTGTAGCTTCCATGGGTAACTAACCATGAAAGACATTGACCACTTTTTTATTTTTACCACTGTATTGAGGAAATGCTGAATTATAAGACTTCTTGTCACAGGGATATATTTTCACATCTCTCATGGATTAAGTGCCGGCACAACTCACTCACCATCAAATTGTCAACTCCCTTCATTGTATGGCACTGATTGCCCAGCCCCCTTTAAATCCCCTCTGTCTCTCCCATTTGACACACTCTGTTTTAGAAGAAACGTGTATACACATCAAGTCTCTGTGACAGTGGCTCAGTAGGGTCTACCAAAAATTGAATTTTAACCCAATAAAAAGTCTTTCATATTACATTGCTGTGGAAAAAAATATATATATATGTATATGTAGTAAATTGCTTTTTGTAGCCATTTCTGATGGTTTTAGAGTTTCTGAATTTTTACTATATCAGAAAGGTAAGATGGAGGAGGAGGAAGAAAAGGGTTGAGGAAAAGAGGGGAGGAAGAGAGGTGGAAGGAAGAAGAGAAGAAAAGAGGGGAAAGGGAAAGCTGGAAACAAAGACTAAGAAAGAACAAGTTCAGGACACTGAAGAAGAAAAACAAACAAATGTTTTAGATTTAGTCTTAGAGTGTCCATGGTGAGGACCAAGACTTGCCTATTCAACTTAAAGTTTACCAGCTCTGAACTGCATGCATGTTTATTATTATTATTATTATTTTTATTTTTTATTGCAACCAGGGTTATTACTGGGGTTCAATGTTGGCACTACAAATCCAGGGCTCCCAGTAGCCACTTTTTCTTTTCTTTCTCTTCTTTTTTTTTTCTTTCTATTTTATTGTATAGGTCAAGAAGTTGAGAGGGGAGGGGGAGGTAAAGAGGAAGAGATATAAATCTGCTTCACAGCCCATGAAGTGGGGTGGAGCAAAGACTCGAACCTGGATCCTTGAACGTGATAATGTGTGCATTTAACAAGGTGTGCCACCACCCTGCCCCATGTGCAGATAGTCTTGATTCTGGGATAGAGTTATGGACAAGCGACTCATACAGAAGAGATCAATGAATGTGTAGAGAACCATATAATTAGGACAACATTCTAACCAAGAACATTATCTCCTAACTGCAAAATTTTCACTTCGAAGGCACTCATAAACACCTAGAATGATTTCAGTTGTTTCATAGGCAGAGGACTTCACGTTGTTACAGGAGAATGAGTCGGTCTAAGGTACAGCTCCCCATTCCCCAAGAACTTCTCAACAATCACAATGTAGAGATAATGGGGCAGAGAACTCAAATAAGCAAAGGAAAGTTTATTAGTGCACACACATGGGCGTATCTGGGACCCACTGTGAGATATATAAGTACTGCTACATTTAAACATTCCTTTTTTATTTTTTCCATTTAAGGGCTCTTTTTTTAAAAAAAAAATATATATATATGTATATATATATATAAAATGGAAATATTGACAAGACCATAAGATAAAAAAGGGTACAATTCCACACAATTCCCACCACCAGAACTCTGTAGCCCATCCCCTTCTGTCATTTCTTTCAGGTTTGGCATTTTTATGTTCATTTTGACAGGTGTCCTCTGATTTAAACTTGAGTGCACTCCCTGTACAAGCTCCCCCAGGAAGTATGTGACTCCACTCCATTTTCACCTGTTTCCTGTTTCACACCCCTCTGTATGAATGAGAGTCTCTTCTTTTTCTAATAATCCCTTTTATTTAAATTTTTATTTCTTAGTTTACTGGATAGAGACAGAAAGAAGCAGAGAGAGACACCTGCAGCCCTACTTCACCACTCAGTAGGCTTCCTCCCTGCAGGTGGAAACCCAGGGCCTGAACCTGGATCCTTGAGCATTATAGCAAGTATGTCCAAATAGGTGCACCATCACCTGGCCCCTTCAAAGGACTTCAGTGAAAATCAGGTCTTGTTATTTTCTGTCCAAATTTTGACGAAGACAGTAACAGCCAAATAGTCTCATTCATGGATATTCAAAAACAGCAGTGACTCAATGTATGTAATTAAGAATACAGAAATATGGATGTGAGGGCGATCTGGCTGTGACATCTGTCACCCCAATGATCGCCAGGGTTGATTTGGCTGATCTGGCTGGCTAAGTGGGTGTCCCCCTCCTTCCTCACTGCTCCATGGGAGTCCCTCTTGAAGCTGCACACTTGGTCAAAGAGGATGGCCTTCCCCAAATAGAGATGAACCGGTCTTCAGTTGAGGGTATACGAGTAGCCACATTCCCCTGCTAGAAACTCCAAAACAAGCTCTCAAGAATACAGAAATAAGTCAAAGAATACAGTGAAATAGCTCACTTGGATGGTGATTGCTTTCCCATGTGTGTGATCAGGTTCAAGCCTGGCCCACACTGCTGCAGTCTCAGGCCTCTCTCTCTCTCTCTCTCTCTCCCCCCCCTCCATCCCTCACTGCCTGCCTGTCCCTTTGTCTATATAAATCAATAAAATAATACTGAAATGCCTTACAATTTATCTATAGAGAGTAGAAAATCCTGGAACTTTTTTTTTTTACTCTTTATACATTTATCTGTAAAGAGTACAGATAAAATAGGTTTAATGGCCCATTACATGAAGAATTTTAGTTACTTGCTAGTACACTGGGAAACAGTTCCAAGAAATTTCCATTGTGTACCCACTATAGAAACATTAACCCCTATAAGGCGTCATTGCAGATATTTTACTTGTTTTAGTAGATTTTTTGTTTCTAGAACAATTCAGAATAGATAAGAATATCATTGTTCTCTGCTGACTGCTAAATTATTGCAGAAAATATCACGTACGTTGTCTCTTTGTGCGTTGTTCAAGGTCTGCAGCCATGGTTTGAAAGAGACAAAAGACATCTTGCAGCGAACCCTGTCATTGCTCTAGGGAAAAACTCTAGCCATCTAACACTTATTTTAAGATGTTGAAGATGCATTTCCACAGGCTGCAATTACTCTGTGAATCCCAATTTGAACTGAAGTATCATCTCTCAAGGGCACGATCCTGAGGTCGTGTTTCTTTTCAAGGAGAAAAGAAACCATCTCTTTGACTATTAAAGCCACTGCAGGCCATCTCAGATAATCAGTTACTCTATGTCATTAAGTAAACCAAATTATCTTTTAAAATATAGAAAATCCACAGAAACAATGACCTCCAGTGATAAAAAGGAGGGGGGCAAATCAGTTACAAACAGTCACTGGTTATAATCAAGTGTCGCATTAACGGTCATGTGTACTAATGACACTCCATTTAAACAATCACACCTCGAAATACTGAAATAACGGTGGCATAAAGGAATTATGATGGTCAAAAGTTTATGTGGGCTTTTATAAATCAATAGTGTCACACCTTCCTGTAACAATTATTTCCAATACATTTTTATTCCAAAATTAATGTCATGAATAACTTATGCTTTTTTTTCCATCCAGAAGAATGCAATTCCAGATTTCAATGTCCTCTCGGCTTTTTTAGTCATTACTGTGACTTCAGTTTCTTTTAAAAGAAAGCACAGTAGGCCTTGTCTCTGTATGTGGTTAGTCCAACCACACTATGTCCATAGACTTAGGAGAAAAGAGTTCAGCACCATCAGAAATCTCCCATATACTGTTTCCAAATTAAGTAACAAACTTACAGGATGCCAGAGCTCTATCTCCTCTATTTATTTATTTTTTAAATATTGTATTTATTTTGGATAGAAACCAAGAGAAATTGAGAGGGAAGGGGAGATAGAGAGGGAGAGAGAAAGAGAGGCATCTGCAGCCCTGCTTCATCACTTGTGAAGCTTCCCTCTCCCCTCTGCAGGTGGGGACCAGGAATTGAACCCAGGTCCTTGAACACTGGAACATATGCTCTCTATCAGGTTTACTACTGCCTAACCCCTACCTCTTCTATTTAAATTACTCTGATGAGGGGTTGCTCTCAGTTGGGTGCAAGTTACCTTGTGGAAGGATCTGGATTCAAGTCCCCGATCCCAGTTGGCAGGGGGAAAGTTTCCCAAGCAGTGAAGGGATGCTGTAGGGGCCCCTTTTACTGTCTCCCTCTCTGCTCCCCCTCTAATTTCTCTCTGTCTCTATGAAACACGGGGGGGGGGGGGAACTCTAGGAGTGCTGGACTCATCATACAGCACCAAGCCACAGTGATAACCCTGCAGGCAATCAAAAATAAATAAATAAAAACTGCCTTCATTGTTTCTGCTGCCTCTTACAACAAAATAATAATAATGATAATCAACTTGGCTTAAAAAAAAAAAAAGGAAAAGCTAAGTAAGCATGATGGGTTTACTTTTAAAAATTTAAATTAGAAACTCCATAAAATTCCTATCTTCTGCTATTACCCAAACAATAAGGCCCATTTGAAGAGATTTATGTAACTTTATGTCTATCACCGCATTGTTTGCCACAACCAAGAGCAGGAAACAATCTATGTACCCGTCAACAAGTGATTGGTTAAAGAAGATGTGGCATATCTGTACAAAGGAGTAGTATTAAATTGTTAAAATAATCAAAATCCATTATTTTCAACAACATGCATAAACCCAGAGAGGGAAACAGAGCAGGAAAGAGTAAGCAAATGTCTTTAAGAAGAGATCCTGAAGAAAATCTCAACATGTAGTGTGGTAAATAGCATAGTGGTTACACAAATGGACACAAATACCTGAGACTTCGAAGTCCTAGGTGGAGTTCCCCACACCATAAGCCAGAGCTGCAGTGTTCTGGTAAAAATAAAAAGGAAAAAAAGCAAAAGAAGGAGAGAGTGGGGGAAGAAAGAAGGAAAGGAAAGGAAAGGAGAGGAGAGGAGAGGAGAGGAGAGGAGAGGAGAGGAGAGGAGAGGAGAGGAGAGGAGAGGAGAGGAGAGGAGAGGAAAGGAGAGACAGGAAAGGAGAGACAGGAAAGGAAGGAAAGAATTAAGGACAAAGGGAAGGAAGGGAGAAAAGAAGGAAGGAGAGAGGGAGGAAGGGAAGGAATGAAGAAAGGAGAGAGGGAAGGAAGAAGAGAGGGAGGGAGGAAAGAAAGGTAAGAAGGAAGGAAGGAAGGAAGGAAGGAAGGAAGGAAGGAAGGAGACAAGGAAGAAGGGAAGAAAGGATGAAAGGAAGGAAGGAAGAAAGGAGAGGGAGGAAGGAAGGAAGGGAGGAAGGAAGGAGACAGGAAGAAGGGAAGAAAGGATGAAAGGAAGGAAGGAAGAAAGGAGAGGGAGGAAGGAAGGAAGGGAGGGAGGAAGGATAAAAGGGAATCTCAGCATGTAGCACCTAGAGTGACCTCAATCTTCAACTCCCTGGAGACGACCTCATCTACTATCTACCTATCAGCACATAAAACTGCTTCCATAAAGGGTTTTAAATGGGTGAGGGGGGGGGGGCTCAGTTAAGAGCCCACATTACAATGTCCAAGGAACCTGGTCCAAATCCCTGCTCCCCACTAGCAACGGGAAGTTTCACAAGCAGTGAAGCAGTGCCGCAGGTGTCTCTCTTCTCTATCTCCCCCTCACTCCCCTCGGTTTCTGCCTCTATCTTATAAGTAAATAAGTGAACAAATAAGATATTTACAAAGTGAAAAAGGAGTGATAGGACAGTGAAATAAGAGTGTGACTTGAAAGGACAAAAAAAAAAAAACTTCTGCCCTCCGTATTGTACAAAACTTAGTAATAATAACAAAAGATTTTCGTAAAGAGCACTCAGCTAGGTGTACCACCATCTAGCACTAAATTTTGTTTTGCTTTGTTTCGTTTTGCCTTGCATTCTCTTTAAGATCATTTCCCCTAGTCCTGGAGCCTTTAGGACTATGCCTATACTTCTTGATATTTCTTCTCTCTGATTCCTTGCCACCATACCACCTCCGCTGACCTCAACCAAATCGCTATTAGTGCTGCCATCCCCACATGACATGCCCTTACTGAATTCTTACTGTGAACTTTAGCTAGAGATGTCAATCTTGCATCTCTTCAAACCTGGTGAGATCTTTCCTGACACATGAGACTACCTATGTCCACACTAGATGGCACATCATCTAACAAAAATAGATACTGGATACAGGTTAGGGCTGTGAAACTCATCCAAACCCTACTTCTAACATGACCTTGTTCTCTGACTCTGGAAAGGCTTTTCAGATAAAGTAAGATACACATAAAGACTCTTACAGGGTGGTGGCACACCCAGTTGAGCACAAGTTCTAATGCACAAGGATCCAGGTTCGAGCCCCTGCTCCCCACCTACAGGGAAAAGCTTTGCAAGTCATGAAGCAGTGTTGTACATGTCTCTCTGTCTCCCCCTTCTCTATCATCCCCTTTTCTCTTGATTTTAGGCTGTCTCTATCCAATGAATAAATACATATTTTTAAAAAACTAAAGCATTAGCCAAATCCTTACGGAGACAAGAGAGAAGCATTTGTCAATTTCTGTATTGTAATTCTTCCTGTCATGATCAATCTTAAGCTTCAAGCTAACATCACCAGAAAAAAAAAAAAAAATCAATGGATGTGATGAGTGCAGATGATTATGTGAACTCTCCAGTAGGCAGGACTAATAGATATAGAGATTTGAGAGAGCATAAGTAATAGTAGAAATAATATCTGTGCTTAGCAACAATGAGGGAAAGTATCTGAAAATTTTAAAACTCAGTCTCTTAGAGCCAAGAATTAGGGCTTGGCATTAGAGCACAGAACTTGCATGTCTGACATTCCAGAAGGCCAGAGTGAAATATTATCAGTAGAACAACCTGACGCTGTTGACTGGCTACGGAAGAAGGGCAAACGCTAGAAGAAGAACAACAACTTGAAGAGATCTCTCTCTCTCACACACTCTCTCCCTCCTTTCCCCTTCCTAGCTGTTTCCCTCTCTCCTCTTTTTCTCTTTCCGACTCTCTCTTTCTCCTCCTTCTTCTATTTCTTCTCTCTCTCTCACAGGGAAAAAAAATAAATACTTGCCTATCTTGTGTCAATGTGTACATCAGATTATTCCTCTTGGGTTTTTCTATTTTTTTTTTTTTGTCACTAGTTGTTACAGCATCACGCCATATAATGACTGGCTGATTATTTTTTCCTCAAGATTAGAGTGTTGGGAATGGTCTCTCTCTTCTCTGTATCACTATTCCTTACTGTGCCTGGAACATTCAGAAGCTCAGTAGATGTTTGTAGTGAGTTTATTCTTCTCTAGCCTGGAACTTGGGCATCAGAGAGGTGGGGGGGGGGCAGTTTAGGGAATCATATTGCTTCCGGTTTTCATCTCATCACTGACTCATCTGAACAAAACCTTCTCTCCTGACATTAACTTATTATTTGAGGTCGATGACATGCTGATATTTGCTATCAACCTCTGAGTAGCTCAGTAAGACAAGAAGGAGCCAGTGTAAAGGAAGCTGAAGCTGTTTCACATGCTTACTATTTCTGGGACCCATCCACGCTTAATATATCCTCATTCAACTGGGACAGCAGTCTGCTTAGACCCTCTCTGGAACCAACACTGTCAATCCTCTGGTTGCTGCTGGCACTAGTAGCCAGAGTCTCAGCTTAGGCTCTCCAGGTTGTCCTCAGTAGAACAAAGCTCTTAAAAATATAATCATCCCTCACCCCTCGGTGAGGACCTGTAAGGAATTATTGCTTACGTTGTTTCATGAGCATGTGGACTCAGCACTCTTGCTTTCATTTGGAACAATTCGGACCAGCCAATTTGCACTCTGGGGGCTCTCTAGTGGTGGTGGTTGGGGGCGGGGGTGGAGGGGAGGTATTTTGACATGTTTGCTGCTACCCCACTGTCCTTCAATTACAATCACTACCCAGTTCTGCTTCCTTAATTTCTCAGGCATCTTATGTTCAGGAAATTCAACCCCAGCTTGTGATTCAGTCCTCAAAACTGTGAAAAGCTCCCCCGTGGAGCACACATTTTAATAATGCTCACACCAAATGATGCGTAGTGTGAGATATGTGGAAAGTGAGTAAAAAGAGAGCAAACATTAATGAATAGAACAGATAATAAACTACGGTGGCACTGACAGTTGACTCCAGAGAAGTGTCTTAGCTCTAACATTGTTTTGAATACATCTGTGTAGTAACAAAACTACATAGTAATTCAATTATGACAGCTGCTTCTGCTTTCTGAATGCCTCTCAAGATGTTGTTAGGAGTCTATTTCAAGGTTTGAAAGAAATAGAACATTCTGAGCCAAGCAAAAAAGTCATATACTTAAACTAGACATTTACATTAATAATAGCTTGTGGGGAAGGCTGAGATGTCCGGAAGTCAGCCATGCAAACAGGACCTAGCTTATCTCCATCAACAATCATATAAGGCTGAAAAATGACCTTAATTTAGAAAAAGCAAGGACATATTTAATGACTCCCTGTTTGCTATCACCAATCTTCTACAATTATGCATAGGCAGCTCCAGACAGAGCGTATTTAGTATGACTGAGCAATTACCACGCTGAGGTAAGAAAGCATTTGATGTCATATGTTTCTTTCATTTAAACAGGTTTTTAATTCTAAGAGATGAAAAGACAAAGCTAATAAGGCATGCTCTTAAAAGTTGACCCAATTAGCCATATCAAAAGTGAAATGACTACACAGCAATTAAACTGGTTTTGTGTACACAGTCGTTTAACACAGAAAAAGAAGACAAGTGACCTACAGCCAAACTAGTGTTCGCCATAACCTTGTCAACAATGTAAAAGTTTTGCAGTTTGTAAGCATCAACTAATGACAATTAAACATTTAGATAAGTGGAACTTACTGATTCGTATTCACCCTGATAAAATAAATCAGTTAAACGCAGAGATTTTTACAGATTTAAAAAAAAAACAAACTGTATCATGAAACCAAATGTAAAATGTGAATATCCTGAATGAAACTGAAGACACTCAATGAGTGACTTGAAATAATATTCCTAGTGATTTCTGTTGTCACTTTGATACAAATTAAAGATAGAGGGACTGCTCTTTTGAAATACCTCAGACAACTTTTACCTATGGCTGTCACATGAAATTTTTGTGTTTACCACACACACACACAAAAAAAAAATACGTTAGGATGAGTGAAGACTGGGACCCCTTGAATTCTTCAACTTCCTCAAAAAGAATGGTAAAAGAGAAAGTGAGGTGAATATATCACATCTCTCAAAATAGAAGGTGGGAGGAAGACTGAGCAAATAAGTCATTAGACATGGGGAGAGGGTGAGACAGAGGGAATGAGAGTATTCGGCCAAGAAGGAGGAGGAGGAGAAGGTGGATCCTCTGTTGAAGGTGCAGAAAACACAGGTGGGGCTGGAGCTAGGGATCCGAAAGATGTGGGGAGTGCGGTGCCAGAATGCAGAAGTGGGGTCCTTTCTGAAGCTGAGTGGATTCTTGGCCGCCGTCGTTGTTCATCACTCTCTTGCTCCTCGGGTCCTTCCTCCTCTTCCTCTACTTCCTCCTCCTCCTCCTCATCCCTGTGTCCCCGAAGGACAGGCTGCTTGCAGATGGGACAGGTCTTCCTGGTCTGAATGAGCCAGGGGTCCACACAGCGGCTGTGATAGGCATGAGTGCAGGGAAGGACCCTCAGCTTGTCCCCTTCCTCATACTCCTCCAGGCAGATGGCACAGATTTCATACTGGTCTCCCTTCCGATAATTGTGTATTGGGATCTGCTCCAACTGTTCTTTTGTTAGGCGATGCCTCCGGACCTGGTTCCGATGCTGGATGCAATTAACGACCATCGTGAAGACTCCAAAGGCCAAAACCATCAGGACTACGATCCCCGTGAAAGGGATGAGGTAATAGCCCAAGGGGAAGCTTTCGTCTGGAACTAGAAGCACCTCAGCTCCCTTCTCGTAGAGGAAGAAGGCACGTAGGTACTTGGAGCTCTTCTCCCCAATAAACACAGACGGGATGGAGATCTGCTGCTGGATCTCCTCACTGTTCCACACCATGCTCAGAAGTTCATTCGAGTTCACGTTGTGGACTACAGCTGCTCCATAGCCGGCCTTCTGTGCATTGAGGACCTTGAGGTCGAAGTTGCAGTCAAACCTGCGAAGCAGGGCAATGAAGGTGGACCCGTTGATGCGGGTTTTGGGTGGAGGGGCAATGGGGCTGCAGGCATTGGCCGGATGAGCCTCCACGAGGAACCCCTGAAGCCCATTCTCATTCAAGGTAGCCCCAAAGAGAGCTGGGAGGTCCACAAAGTCCATGATAAGTCTGTCCCCAGAGATTGCTCGAATGAGTCCCCGGCTGGGGACCACTCTCCACAGGACAGTGGCCACAAGCACAGGGAACGAGAAGGTGGTAGGGTTCATGGCAGCGGGAGGGGAGGGCCTGAGATGGCCAGGTCCTGGCAGTAGCAATAGCAGAAGGGGGTTTCTGAGCCCTCTCCACCTCTCCTTTAGGGTCCTACCAGGTTGTCATCCAGAGACACAGTCACCACCATATCCAACTTTCCAGATACTTGGTGCTGCATCTGGGAGCAGATAAAACATATAGGCACAGGGGCAGAGGCAAGTAGCAGCAAATCTGGGAAAGTCGTGAACTTTAAGAATATGGAGCTTGTGGCCAGGCGAGCTGTCTTCCTCTACCCGGAAAAGGGTTTCAGGTAAAGAGATTCAGGTTACTCGCAGCGCTGAACGTTCAAGAAGAAAGACTTCCGGTTCCTACTTCCTTCTTCCGGCTGCCCCTGCGGGATTTGTGCTACCTCAACTCTCGTGAGACTAACCATCTCAAAGTCTCGCCTCTCGGTCCTGAGAAACTTTGTGACTTAAGTTTGACTTTGACTTCTTGTTCCATCAAGACTTATCAACAAATTGTTAATCGGGATGTCAGTATAATGGTGGATCGACCTAACAATGAAAGTTCCCATCTAAGAGTGTGAATGAACTCCTTGTTGTCATTATTCCCGATCAAGCAACTGAAATGTGAGCTAATCCCCAAATAACTGTTATCATAATGAGGCATGCAACAATAGGTCATACCTTTAAAAAAATAAACTTAGCATTTTGTTTATTTATCGCAGTAATCCATAACCTTATAAAATTTCTGTATTTCTAACACAAGATGAAGATAAAAATGAAACCTAAGTTCTTCATGATGATCAGTTTAGAATATAGAGCTATACTGGAATTAGAGACATATAATTAAGGAAATACCGGGAAGAAGATAAAACTGGGAAACCAACATTGATTTTTTTTTTTTTAATTTTTTCCTCATGGGACCATTTTCAACATGAAGAAGAATCCACCAGTCCTTAGATTTCATATTTTCATACAGCTATCCACATTCTCTAAGAAGTGTTACGTCTAGAGGCCAAAACCTAGATTAGAAAAGGAAATTATAGACCACTTTAAAAAAAGATCTATGCCTGACCTGCCAAGTCAGAAATGGAAAGTTTTATTCTGAGTATCCTGCCCCCACAATGTTCCTGAAGACTTGGGTGTCCAGGGTTTCACATTGCAGGCTTATCCTGCCATTTTGCTATACTGGTTCCATTTACCAAAATAATCTTTCAGATTTGTTTAATTCCATTTTCCTAGATTATCCCAGTTGAAATTGGAATACATCTTTAAATATCACTTTTTCCTGATTCAATGTAATCCTTCTAAGGGAAAGCACAGACATAGCTCCCAAGCACACCTGTATTTGAAAGCATGGAATATTCTAAATCTTATTTCAGGATTCTTAGAGGGTAGTAATCTCAAACTGGAACTGCCAGCTTTAGCTAGTCACTGACCTCAGCCTAAAATGACAAAAAATCCGAGGTTTCATGTGTGTGTGTGTGTGTGTGTGTGTGTGTGTGTGTGTGTGTGTGTGTCGTGATTTAGAAGTGATTTAAAAGATCACAAAATAATAGGATTATAATTTCATAGCACTCCCACTATCAAAGTTCTATGCTCCCACTACCCTCCAACAGTAACCACCATAGTTCTCCCAAGATCATAAAAATGGTTTGACTTTATATATATTTTTTCCTCTTTTCAAATTCATCCATTTCAATTCTCTGTTTCATTTGTGAGTGAAATCATCTTTTAGTTGTCCTTCACTTCCTTACTTCCTTCACTAATAATAATAACTCAGTCCCATCCACTTAGTTCCAAAAGATGTTTCCTAGCATTTTTTATTGCTAAATAATACTCTATTGAGTATATGTCCCATGACTTTTTGTACTTATAAGACTAAAGTTAGTGATTTTTATTCCATTGTTTAACGCTTATCCCCCAAATCTGTCATAAGTTCCCACCCCAATATTTTAAACTTTTAAAACATATTTTTATTCATTTATTTTAATGAGATATATACCCAGAGAGTGAGACAGAGACCGACAGAGAATCCATAGCATTGCTCAACTATGGTTTGTGGTGGTGCTGGGGATTAAACCTGAGACCTGGGGGGTCTCAGGCATGGAAGTCTTTTGCATAAAAATTATGCTGTTTCCCCAGCCCTGTTTTAAACTTGTAATCAGGAAAATGAAAAGTCATGCATCAGAGAAGAACAGTGATCATCTGGGCAAAGAAGCCTCATCCCTTGTGGAAGCTGTCTGTTACCCATGAAGAAGTGATGTTTAAAATGTGTATTCACACAAGCAGAGAAGAAGGAAAACTGTAGCGCACATCGTCCATGTGCATTAACTTAATATTTGCGTAACTGAAAATGCACCACACTATCCATTTCTAAGTTAGTTTCTCTTACCTTTTCATCACAATCTCTCTATTGCTTCAACAATCTTATCACCTATCTTCTTAATCTTTATTTTAACCTCATTATATGCTTCTGACCTACACCTGCTTTTCTCCACTCCAAACACTACCTCGGTCAATCATACCACACATTGTTTGATAAACTGTCTCTTCTCTAGGCCCTCTATCTACTTGTGAAATTTTTCTGGCCAGATCACAGCTATGTGTACTATGTCTGTTCCTGTTTGTTTAAACACGAAGGAAAAAGAAAAAGAAACTTTCCATGTGATGTTAATTTAAATGTATAAAAGCCAGGTGGTGGTGCACCTGGTTGAGTGTACACATTACAGTGTGCAAAGACCCAGGTTCAATCCCCTAGTCCCCAGCTGCAGGGATAAAGTTTGCAAGTGGTGAAGCAGTGTTGCAGGTGTGTCTCTGTCTCTTTCCCTCTCTGTCACCCCTCCCCTCTTGATATCTAGTTGTCTCTATCCAATAAATAAATATAGATAAAAAGAATTCCTTTAAAATTTTTAAATGTATAATTACTATCTCTCAGTTGAGTCCTAAATACTGGATTTTAAGAGGATGCCTTTTTTAAATGACACAGACTTCTTGGAAAGAAGTACAATGACTATCATCTTTGAGACAGTACATTTTAGAAGTTTTTTATTAGTTATTTAATAATGATTAACAAGATTGTGAGATAGCAGGGTACAATGCCACACGGTTCCCACCACCAGAGTTCCATGTCTCATCCCCTTCATTGGAAACTTCCCTGTTCTTTATCCCTCTGGGAGTGTGGACTGAAATTATTTATGGAGAGGGTCTGTCTTCTGTAGTTGCGCATGGATGTCGGCAGGTCTATCCATACCCCCGGCCTGTTTCTATCTTTCCCTAGTGACTTAGGGCTGTAGATAGGTAAGACTTTGAGACACATTAGTGAAGTTGTCTTCCCAGGGGAGTCAGGAAGGAATCATAGTAGTGTCTGCAACTTAGTGGCTGAAAGGCAGTAAGATATAAAGCAGTACAAATTATTATATATGTATAGATAGATAAAGAGAGAGAGAGAGAGAGAGAGACTATAGCACCTAAGTTTCCTTAAACACAGTGGGGACCAAGTGAAAACCTGAGCTTTACACATGATAAGAGTAGTATACTATTCAAGTGAGCTATTTCACCAGCCTTCCTTGGCTCATTCTTTCCCATTCCTTTGAGACAAGTCAAGCCAACACTTATCTGTTAGGTAGAATTGTATGCCTGGAGTTGGTTTACATAGGGGAAACCCTACTTTTAGAAGAAGAATTTGTAAGGAAAAACAGAATCTCCAGAGTTCAAAGATCACCTCCTCTAGCAATAAGAATTTATTTAACAGTAAGTTCCTGTTCGAAGGATATTCTGAATGATGAACAATATTTTCCATATTCATCACTACATTCTATTTTAATAAAACATTATTCTGGGAGGAAAAAAAAATCTATACCCAAGAAGCAGTTATGAAATCAACTCATGAAAATGTTAAGGCATAATGAGGGCTAGGCTGTCAACAATGATTTGGAACAGAGTCTGTCAATTTCTATTTTGCATGCTCGTTTTGAAATGCAAATTTTGTTCCACCACGATTGATATGTTAGGGGGAAAAATGAGCATAACATGAATTTCAAATTTAGGAGTTGATTATAGTTTCATCTGCAAGAAACACCGGATGAATACAGAAAAATAAAATTTCGCTGAAGAGAGCTGAGGAAGATTATACAAACTGTGCAGACACTGAACACCTATTGGGGAGCTTAGTTCACTTCCTGTCAGTAGTCACACCCAGGCACATGTGGTGCTAAAACCTTCCCCTGAGCTCATATTAGTTGTCCACCCACCCCTTCACTCTCACTCACTAAGTTGCCATAATCCCATAATTCTACAGGTGCCACACTTATTGCAACATGCCTACGTGTCTTAATCCTTTCATCTGTATAATGCTGACCTTCCTGTTGGACTGTACTTGCATCTCTGTATCTGAGATGAAGGTTTTGAGCGTCAGATCTCCTAAATCTCATTTTCTTCCAAGCCTTGCCTGTGGCATCGTGTGATTTTGCAGAGCAGGATGATTCTAAATATTGCCGTGCTTTCTGACAGCAGGACTGACAGTAGTTTTACTTTTCATATTTAAGGAAATGTTAACAAAATAAAGTACGTATCAAATGGCCCAATGGCATACAGTAAAATGCAGTGAAACATAAAGAAATCAATTTATAAAGTGTCACAAAGACCACTCACTTTGTGAACTAAGAGATTTGGATTTAAAAAGAAGCCTGTTGATCTGTTTCTATATCTGAGGGATGGGAAAAATAAATATAAATGAGTAAAGCTTATTAAAACTAGATTAACAGCCACATATCCTATTACATCCCTATATCTCTCTGGCAACCCATAATGCCATTATGTGACTTATTGGTATGGTAATTTCACCACCATCTCTTACTTTTCTGAATTACTTTCTTGAGAAATAAGATACATTTAAAATATTAAATCAGGAATAGAAGGGCAGATTGGTGAAAACAAGGGGCTTAGAATCCATCTAATAATACTAAAATGAGTTAAATGACTTGATTGCTGTCTAATTATCGACCTCATGAGTGACATTTGCAAATACACTAATAAAATTCAGGTTCTGAAACCACTTAGCAAACAACACAACACTGTCAAAAGAACTTCTGTGCTGGTATAGATAGCTTCTATCACTATATATTTTTTTCTTCATCTCAAGTGGAAGAGTAAAATGCTATTGTTACATTTCCCAGTTACCTTCCTTTCTATTAAAAAGGAGAGACTGGACAAAAAAGAAGCATTTTATCTTCTCTGCTGATTTCACCAATCAGGATAGGGCTGGGTTTTCCAGGAAGAATGAAAAATGTTAACGGTCTATTGAAGAGAAGGTAACAGGTCTTTTCTCTATGTTATAGGTATCCATGTCTCTAGATTACACTCAGTCTAACTCATATCAACACATTTTGGCCAAAGAAGATACAGCACGTTCTGTTTGTTTAATTGCCACCAAGGGTATTCCTGGTGCTTTGTGCCTGCATGATAAATCCACCATTCTCAACAACTGATTTTTTTCCTTTTCTTTTTTCTTCTACCTTATTTGATAGGTAGAAAAGAAATTGAGAGGGGAGGGGGAGGTAAGAGAGTGAGAGAGAGAGAGGAAGAAAGACACATTGTACAGACCTGCTTACACACTTGCAAAGCGTTCCTCTTTCAAGGAGGGAAAGGGACTTGAACCTGGTCCTCCTGCGTCCTTGTGCATAGTAATGTGTGTGCTCAACCAGACCCTCCACCACCAAACCAGCTGCATTCATACTTATGTATTGACATGGATCTGCCCTGCTATGCATTGAAGTCAGTTCTTCGCGTCAATAGAATACCACCATCATCCCAGTCCAACAAACACATTTGAATTTGTCTCTCGTGACTCCTATTATAAACTCATTTACTTACTTATTGGATTGAGCTGGGCAGAAATTCAGGGAAAGGGGGAGATGAAGAGAGATAAAGAGAGAGAGACCTGCAGACTTGTTCCACTATTCCTGAAGTTTTCCCCCGAAAATGCTGACTAGAGGCTCAACTCCATGCCCTTGTGCCCTTGTGCGTGATAACAGACACACTCAACTAGGTACACCAGCACTGGGCCCCTCCAGTTTCCTACTTAAAGGCCTGTGTTTCCAACCACCCTCCTCAATAATACCATGATGCCTTTCCAGATTGTGTGAGTACACACACACACAGACATCCCGCAACACAGTCATGGTTAAAATGTGTCTTCATATTTTCCATAATCTAGAATCAAATAATCACTGATGAAGTTAGCAAAAAAAAAAGAAAGGAGGGAGAGCAGAGGGAATAGAAGAAGAGGAGGAGGAGGTGGAAAAAAAGGAAAATATGACTGATCCTAAAAAGTTACCAGATTTTGCAAGGTTACATTCAAGGCCTTAAACCTTAAGGATCTGGTTGAGATTAGATGATGTCGGTGATTTATGGAAGCTGAAAAAGGAGTCAGACACAAATAAGCGACTCATCAGAGCCTTTTGAAGAAGTAATGGGCCTCAAATCCTAACATCCACTTTCAAGATCTTTCTTATCATGGTGGTGAAAACAGCCTGTTGCCGAAAAACACTGCAGCTCATCAACCTATTGCTTTTTGTTCTGATGTCTCTCTAGCCAACGTACTAATGAGAATACATCCACATTTTCAAGCCAACCTAGAGGAAAAGTACATGCCACTGTGAAGGCTTGAGGATTCTGGTTCTTATGATCATTCTAGTTTCTACCACAAATAGATACAATTGCAACTGTAGGCATATGTTAGCCTCAAGCTCAGGGAATGCAAGCATGAGTGTTGGAAATAAATGATTCTCCATTGCCTGAGAAAATAAATATCCAAGTCCACAAGCATACTGATATCCTTCAAAGACAATGCCATCCTAGCAGGTATATAGGAGGGAAAGATGCCAAGAGTTATTAGCATGAATGAATTTCTCTGATTGTTATTTCAAATCCTCAACCAGCTCACATATTGGATGTATACTGCTCCTGACTTAACTAATAACGTGCAAAACAAGGTCTGTTTCTGGGTGTGTAATTGGAAGAGAGGCCCTAAGCCCTTCATAGAGTTCTTTTTAATAGACGTCATCAAGCAGTTTTCCAAAATGCCTGTTGTCAGTAATGTGCAAGACTCCAGCACCATTTAATGAGCAAGAGAGCCAACCCAGGAAATGCGTGAAATAAGTAAATATATAAATAAATGCATATAGAAAAAAGGAGACACTTGATAAAACTGCTTTTGAGTCAAACAGTCCCTTCCTCCACATTTAACAAAAACAACAGCTTCAGCTATGGTCAGAGCTAATGACATACTTTCTCCCTTGAGTCATGAGGGCTTAGGGAATCTATTATTCACGGTGTGAATCATTTACATTTCACTCACCAAAGATCTTTTCATCTTTTTGTCAGAGATATTTAGTGCTCATGAAGATCCATGAAGCTTTTGAAATAATAGTTATCATTAAGAACTCATGAGAGAGCATGATACTGCATCTACAAGCAGCATGGACGGACAACCTAAAGTCAGCAATAGTTTGTTTGTTTTCTCTCCACCTAAAATGATCTTGAGTTTGCAAGGGATTTATTTACCCATTCAGGGCTTTAGTAGTGTTCAAAATGCCTGGAAGGAGATAATAAATGTTAATGCGCATTGGGGGAAAAAAGAGAAAAAGGAAAAGGAATGGAAACTTTTTGAGCACAGACTGCCTTCGCGGTCCAGCTACCTCAACTAGTGCCCACCTGCCGGTCCCACTTCTATTATGACTGCACACACAGCTTTTCAACCACAGGGGGAGAGGCCACTGAAACAGCTCTCTTGGATAGTGATCTCCTTTGCCATGCATGTAACTCAGGTTCAAGATATCTCCAGTGTGTTCAAGAAAGCTTCAGTGTTGTGGTGTCTTTCACTCTCTCTGTGTCTCTTTGTCTCTCTCTCTCTCTATCTGAAGAAGACAAAAACAATGGCAGAAAAACAACAAAGAAGGAGACAAAAACTATAAGCCACACGATGACAGCAGAAGTTGAAAGCAGTTCTGTAGTCACAGGCCCAAATCAGACAACGGTGTACTTTTTAAGTACAGGCTCGCACTTTTTATTGCCCATACTCCATCATCATAACTCCGAATAGGAAGATCACTAGATGGTTTCACGGCTCAAGTTTTCACCACCCGTAGCATAAAGTAAAACACCCACCAAAAGAGACCTAAATGCTACTTTAAGTAGCGATCTGAAAAATGGAAATCTTCCTCAACACTGACACTTTGCCTAAAATCAACCCTCGGGGATGAATATATATCTCAGCTCATGACAAATAAATGGACGTGGCTTTGTGGACGTGGCGCCTGCCATGGTAACATTTCACTCAGACCCACTGTTCACACACAAGCTGCATCATTAGCCTGACTTTGCTCCAGGAGCAACCTGCTCTATTCTCCACCATCTCTTTCATCAGGAAAAGAACATCCTGTCCGTTCAGCTCTGCAGTCACAGGCCCAGACAGGCAACAATATGATGTAGTGTTCCAGGCATCACTGCAAATGGGAGGTCACTTAACAACAAAACCTTAGTGAAGCAGAAAACAGCTGGCCTTTAATCTCAGCTCAGAGTATCAATAGGACACTCACTCCCGAGAGTGAGAGGTGCACCCTAGAATTCATGAAGACTTATGGGACTGGGAAAAAAATTTTCTAGAATGTCTATTTTTAAATCTTGATTTAACCTTTGAATTTGTAATGTGTATATACAATTCAGTAACATATGCATGGTAACCGTGTATATGTATGATTCTAACTATGCATGATGGTAAAGTTTGCAAATGGAATCATGCTAAATAAGATTGGAATTTTTTTCAAAGTTCAACCTGAATCTCTCTTCTCATCAAAATTCAAGACATTTTCAACTTCTCCTACCATCATATCTGAAAACAGATACTACTCAAAGCAATTCTCAGGGGAGAATATTTCACATTAGAGAAAAATAACACTGCCAGCTTTCCATGGGATTTTGGAGTTGGCAAATGAAAACAAAAATGAAGCAGTACAAAAATTGTCAGTGAACAGCTCTGTCAATAAGGGAAAATGAAGAAACTGAGGTGGTGGGGACAGACCTCAACCTTTGTGTCACTGTACCACTATATGTATATATATATATATATATATATATATATATATATATTAATATTAGAAGAATATTAATATTACATAGTAATATTACAAGAAATAAAGGGACCTAATTGCAACTATAGCATGGCACATGACTGATCACGTTATAACAGACAATTCATTGGGGAAACTGACGATCTTTCCTAGCCGACTGAATCCACATGGATCCCAGTCACTTTCAAAGCCAGCAACAAGCAGCTCCTGACAGCTTTCAACCTGACCTGTTGACTGGCTACGGAAGAAGGGCAAACGCTAGAAGAAGAAGAACAGACAATAACTCAAACAAGCAAAATAAAGCGAAAAGTGTTTACATCAAAATCAATAATCAATTTCTGCTCATTTTTTCAAAGGATCGTATCGTTAATCTAGAAACTCATATAATAATATCAAGGCACGGTTCTTCCTGAACATTTTTTTTCCTTTTTTTTTCCTCCTCCAGGGTTATTGGTGGGCTCGGTGCCTGCACCATGAATCCACCGCTCCTGGAGGCTATTTTCCCCCCTTTTGTTGCCCTTGTTGTAGCTTCGTTGTGGTTATTATTATTGCCCTTGTTGATGCAATTCGTTGTTGGATAGGACAGAGAGAAATGGAGAGAGGAGGGGAAGACAGAGAGGGGGAGAGAAAGACAGACACCTGCAGACGTGCTTCACCGCCTGTGAAGCGACTCCCCTGCAGGTGGGGAGCCGGGGGCTCGAACCGGGATCCTTACGCCGGTCCCTGCGCTTTGCACCACATGCGCTTAACCCACTGCGCCACCGCCCAACCCCTTCCTGAACATTTTTTATGGATCTGTGTGATGTCACTGACATCATAATCTTTGCCGTATCTCTAAGAAATATCAAGATTCTTGTCAATATTTTAGGACATATTTAAAAGCAATTCCAAGCGCAATGAAAAGAAAGCAGAATCATTTGATTCCAAGTCACATTTGAAACCGTGTTCATAACAAAGATAAGCAGTAGCAGAGGACCCTAATGCTTCTTCATCCTGTCCATTTCCGGTTTTCTACAGAATCCTTTGCGTTGGTGCAATAAGGAACACTCAGTTTCCCGTACTTTCTTCTTGAGAAGGCACGGGAAGTTGAATGTCTTGGGTTCATTCTTGAGTTCCACCTATAAGTAAGATCATTTGGTGTTGGTGTTTTTCTTTCTGGCTTGTCTCCTTCAACATAATGCTTTCTCTTTTGTTTTTGTTAGTATTTTCTTGTATCTCCGGTTAGGTGATTAACTTCCTAGATGAAAAAAAAAATTTATTCTTTGCATCTTCAGCCCTTAGCACTGGTCCAACATTGGACAAATAGTACATGCTCAGTAAAAAAAAAGTAGTTGAACCAGGGACCCAGGTGTGGGGCACCAGATGGAGCATACATGTTAAAATGTGCAAGGACCTGAGTTCGGGTCCCTGCTTCCCACCTGTGGGGTAAAGCTTTAGAAGTGGTGAAGCAGTGTTGCAGGTATCTCTCTCTCTCTCCCCCTCTTTATTTCCCCCTTCCCTCTTGATTACTGGCTGTCATTGTCCAATAAATAAATAAAGATACTGATTAACATTGCCTG
This sequence comes from Erinaceus europaeus, assembly GCF_950295315.1. Classification (NCBI taxonomy): domain Eukaryota; kingdom Metazoa; phylum Chordata; class Mammalia; order Eulipotyphla; family Erinaceidae; genus Erinaceus; species Erinaceus europaeus. The sequence continues at coordinate 19,982,540 of NC_080166.1, read as the reverse complement.
TCTTGTAATTTTCAATATCCCTCTTGATAAGAACTTTTCTTTGTAGCTCCCTCTAGTCACATGGTGCTGATGGCTCTACGCAGAACAAATGTCTAATAAATAAATAAATAAAACTGATCTGTTTCAGTAAAGAAATTTCAGTAAACAAATTTAGATTTTGGCTGCAGTACCAGCCACCATGGAAATCAGTAGTGTCCTTATCTCTCGATCTTCTTCCCCTCCTCTCTCCTCCTCCTCCTCTTCCCTCTCCTTCTTCCTCTTTATTGGATAGGGCAGAGAGAAACTGAGAGGGAATGAAGAGATAGAGAGGAAGAGAGGAGGCCAGCTGGTGGCACACCTGGTTGAGCACATCACAATGCGCAGGGTCCCAGGTTTGAAACCCTGGCCCCCACCTGTAGAAGGAGAGCTTTGAGAGTGGTGAAGCAATGCTGTGGGAGTCTCTCTTTCTCTCACCCTTTCCTCTCAATGTCTGGCTGTCTATGTTAAATTAATTAATTAATTAAAAAGAAAAGAAAAAAAAATTAAATAAAAAAGAGAGAGAGAAGTAAATACCTTCAGACCTGTTTCACCACTTGTAAAGCATCCTCCTTGCAGGTGGAGACCCAGGGAATCGATCTGGATCCTTGAGCCAGTCCTTGCACTTAGTACTATGTGCACTTAACCAGGTGTGCTACTGCCTGGTGCCCTCTCTACTTCTTCTCTCAGTCCTGTTCCTCCAGTGCATGCTCCAGCAGGAAGATACAGGAGCCACCCACACGCCTCCAACTAGCCACCATCCCAGTCTCTGCATAGCACAGAACCACCAACCAACTCTGCTTACAACCTGCCTCTCCTCCATATCTATGCAATCCTGTGTTCACCCACCAGAGACCGGAAGGGAAGCAGTCTTCTACCTGACCTCTTACAACCCAAGGAAATTTGGCAGACACCTCAGCAGAGATCTGCACTCCCTAGGGAGTGCAGCACAGTCTCGGTATGGAGAACTGAGGGAGGCTGTGAACGCATGGCTTAAAAGCTTCTCTGAAGGGGACTGACTCCCATTACAGCCCGGATTCCAGACTTCTGGTCTCTCGAGATGCCTGACATTTTTTAAAAATATTTATTTATTTATTTATTCTCTTTTGTTGCCCTTGTTGTTTTATTGTTGTAGTTATTATTGTTGTCATTGTTGAATAGGACAGAGAGAAATGGAGAGAGGAGGGGAAGACAGAAAGGGGGAGAGAAAGATAGACACCTGCAGACCTGCTTCACTGCCTGTGAAGCAACTGCCCTGCAGGTGGGGAGCTGGGGGCGCGAACCAGGATCCTTAAGCTGCTCCTTGAGCTTTGCGCCACATGCACTTAACCCGCTGTGCTACCTCCCGACTCCTGCCTGACATTTTTCTACACACAGCCTTGTTCTGATTTCCTAATGGTATTTGTTCAAAAAAAAATTTTTTTCTATGCCTAAGGTAACAAGGGTTGCTTTATCTAGCTCACAAATAAAAACCCTGCCTAGTGAGTATAATATCAGACAAGAATATTCGGTCTTAATTCAACTGGAGTTCGGACTAGAAAAAAAGTGTCAATATACTTAGTGAATCATGATAATAGTAAATTAATAGGGGACTGGCTGGTGGGGAACATGGCTGAAAGCACATAGTTTACACTCTGCAGAAATTGAGTTTCATGCTCCTGGTTCTCACCTGTGGGAAGAAGCTTCACCAGCAGTGAAGCAGGGCTGCAGGTGTCTCTCTCTTTCCCTCTACCACCACCTCAATCTCAATTTCTTTTGTCTCTACCCAAAATAAATAAAAATTAAAATAATAATAAATTAATGACTATGCCTTGTTATTTATTTTAGCTCTGTGAATTAATCTTATTGTATTTTATACATAGTAATTATTTACTGTGTGATTTGATTCTTTCAAAAACTCTGTGAGGTTAGGCACATCAGTACCAGTATCTCCTGTGAATAAAATCACAAAGCCCAGAGAGGCTAAGTCAGTGTTGTAGGGTCACCAGCTTGAAAATAATAAAGTTTGGCTCCAAATACAGGCAGTTTGCTATTTGTTCTTCATTATAAATACAAGTAAGAGTGGTTTAATCCTTCCTGTTGAGAATGACACGCAACACTGCTTGCTATGTACAAGCTCTGGTCATTATTTCTGTACCTTACAGAGCATCTTCTAACCTTGTAATATACAGTCTCCATCTTATAAAGTAGTTTTAGGAAAACAGAGAGATATTGAGATTAAAATAATGGCCCACATCTACCAAGTGTCAGAACACAAATTTGAACTTATCCTCCCTCATTACTTCCTGCTCCACCTGAACTTGATGATCTTTCTCACCAGAATTCTGCAAAGACAAGAGACTCAAGATGTGCTATACTTCTTAGCTATTAAAAATTATGAATTACTTTCTTCTGTTTCATCTTGGGTAGAACTTGAAGGAATCATGTTAAGTGAAATAAGCCAAAAAGAGACTGATGAATATCCAGTGATCTCCCTCTTAGGTGGAACTTAAGAAAAAAGAATGAAGGGCCAGTGGAGATAGTATAACGGTTATGTGAAGAGTCTCTTCTGCCTGAGGCTCCAAAGTCCCAGGGTCAATCCCCCACATCACCATAAGCCAGAGCTGAGCAGTGCTCTGATAAAAAAAAAAAAAAATTTTAAATAAAAATAAAAAAAGAATGAAAGAAAGGAAGAAAGAAAGAAGGACAGAAAGGGAAAACACAAAGTACAACTTAGACTGGGTGTGATCTATTACTCCAAAGCAAAGGACTCTGGGGAAGGAGAGGAAAGAAGAAGAAGGCGCTATGCATGGTAACAGAAATGGGCTTAACGCAGGGACCGGCGTAAGGATCCCGGTTCGAGCCCCTGGCTCCCCACCTGCAGGGGAGTCGCTTCACGGGCGGTGAAGCAGGTCTGCAGGTGTCTATCTTTCTCTCCCCCTCTCTCTGTCTTCCCCTCCTCTCTCCATTTCTCTCTGTTCTATCCAACAACAAAGCAACGTCAACAATGGCAATAATAACCGCAACGAGGCTGCAACAACTAGGGCAACAAAAAGGGGGAAAAAATGGCCTCCAGGAGCGGTGGATTCATGGTGCAGGCACCGAGCCCAGCAATAACCCTAGAGGAGAAAAAAAGAAAAAAAAATGGGCTTAAAGTGGAGAAGGGAGTGTTTTGCAGACACCTCTCACAGGGAGATGAGACGTTGTGCCTATGTGTCAACAACTGTACTGCGAACCATTAACACCTCAATAAAACAGATAACAAGAAGAAAAAAAGACTTGAGCTCTAAATCATCGATTCATGAACTAGCTTTGCTGCCTCCATTGACTTTATCCCTTTACATATAGAAAGAAAAAAAAAATATTGACAAACATCTGATGTAACTTTCAATAGGTTTATGGAGTTAAATGAGATATAATGTTAAGTGCTTTGAAAACTCATATTTCTGCAAAGTTATTAGATTTTTTTTTTGACTGATGCTTTTAGAAATTTGAAAGTCAGGACCAGGGAAGCACACACATTACCATGTTATCTAGAACTGTTTTCCAATAGAGGCCTCTGTTTTGTTTTCTGCTTTTTTCCCCTCTAGTGGCATCTAGAGATTCTGAAAGATACACATGCACTTGAGTTACATGTGGGTAATTGGGAACTGGCCAACGGAATTGCTGCTATGCAGAGCTTCCTGCCCAGATGACTGGATATAAATGCTACTCATGAGTCACTTGACACATGATATCACATTTCAATTAGGCAAATAGAATGGAGATTCAAATGGGAAAAAAACATCAGAACTCACCAACACACTTGACAATGTATTATAAAAATGAAAATAACGGGGCAACTTTTTCAGCGTTTGTAGAAGCAGCGATTTTATTAGGTACATAAAAAACTACAATGAGAAGTAGGTCGGGCGGTGGTAGGCAACGGGTTAAGCGTATGTGGCGCAAAGCGCAAGGACCAGAGTAAGGATACCGGTTCGAGCCCCCGGCTCCCCACCTGCAGGGGAGTCGCTTCATAGGTGGTGAAGCAGGTCTGCAGGTATCTCTCTTTCTCTCCCCCTCTCTGTCTTCCCCTTCTCTCTCCATTACTCTCTGTCCTACCCAACAACAACATCAACAATAACAATGATAACCACAACAAGGCTACAATAACAAGGGCAACAAAGTTGGGGGGAGGGGATGGCCTCCAGGAGCAGTGGATTCATGGTGCAGGCAGTAACCCTGGAGGCAAGAAAGAGAGAGAGGGGAAGGAAGGAAGGAAGGAAGGAAGGAAGGAAGGAAGGAAGGAAGGAAGGAAGGAAGGGAGAAAGAGAGAGGAAGAAAGAAAGAAAGAAAGAAAGAGAGAAAGAAAGAAAGAAAGAAAGAAAGAAAGAAAGAAAGAAAGAAAGAAAGAAAGAAAACTACAATGAGAAAATAAGCAAATAAGCAGAAAGACGGAACAAACTAGCTAGCTAGTCATGCGGCGAAGCCATGAGTATAAAGTTCACCAAAGTTCTGCTTCATCTCACGCAGTCCAAGGAGATGAGAGGACTGGGTGCAGAGCAAGGAGAAGGTGAAAGGGTTGTCCTTTCACCAACCCCTCCCCTAAGTAACGTTTAGTTCTCACAATTCCTCACTAGTTGATGTCCTTTGCTAGACATCCGTGTATCTTGATGACTTCTGCCGTACGTGGCCCTCACTCCTGCTGGTGCCTTGTTCTCGGCCTCTCATCTGTTACAGCATGTGACTAACTGCTATAGGAAATAGAACAATTCTAATGCCGCCCTCGGTCCTGGGCTCCCGATTCTCATACTCATAATCAATAACAGGATGGTCTGAAGATTGTCTTTAATCCCTCACCTGATGCTGTGAACATCTCAATTTTATAGACCATTACCAACTAGGAAAATGTCTGAATACAGATTGAATGTTCTCACAATTCCTATAGGTGAGTTGGTCTTTGCTGGAAATATTCAGAAATGAAATCATTCCTTTCCAAGCTGTGATACCTCTAAACTCAATGTGTCAATGTAAGCATGACCATAACATTAATTTGGAGACTATGTCAGGGCTAAGTGCCATGAAGTTAACTTTCTTTTTTATTGGATACTTACTACAACTTTATTTATCATTGGTTTACAGTAAACGACACTTTTACATCTCTATATGTGTGTGAGTTTCATTGTACCCACTAACAAAACTCTAGTCATTCCATCATTGGATTAACGACCTCTAACTATTCCCCCCTTCCTTTCTTTCTTTGGTAACCCTCATATTTTTCCTCAGGGAGTTATAAAACTAATCTTCTCAATACCCTCCTAAACCATAATATATTTTATGCCTATAAAACAGAATGAAATATTGGAAGACACTCTCAGGAGAAATAAAATGTACTTTCACAAAAAAATAAGTAATGGAAACAAAATTTGCATTTGTAATCCAAATATCTCAAACTTCACTTGCTTGGAAACATGATTATAAGTAAAAAAAAATTTTATATTTTTGTATTTTTTCTTCTTATTTCCCCCCCTTTTGCTTGTTAGGACAGAGAAATTAAAGGGAAGGGGAGTGATGGAGAGGGAAATAGAAGGAGAAACACCTCTAGTACTGTGATAGTTCTTGTGAAACTTTCTTCGGAAAATGGAGCTAGGGGCTTGAACTTGGGCACATGGCAATGTGTATGCTCCACCAGATGACTACTTCCCTTTGCCCTGTTCCACATAGTTTATTTCTCTCTATTCTCTCACTAAAATAGTGGAGAGAATGAATAATTTATTTCACATTCTGATATACTCTGGAAAAAGAGAGAACACTAAAAAAAATGAATGGAAAAAAATATGAAAAAAGTAGGTCCTGAGAGCTTTCTGAACATGTTTTTGGATTGCATTTTCTTGCCAAAAAGTGAATGTTTACAATAATCAAATATGATATCCTATAATGCAAGCAACTGTTCCTCTAAAGTCTGTATTTTCTTCATTTCCTAAGAGGATAAGAAATAAAACTTCATCATAATATTTGAGACCAAAAAAATCCTTAATGAAAAATCTCTCAAGTTAATTTTATTTTTCAGGTTACATCTTCGATCCAACTCTATCAAAATTAAAATTTGGATTCATGCCTTGTTTGGGATTCTTTCAATCTGACTATACAAATATATTGATCTGTGACTAAATTATGGAAGGACAACTTTTTGTTGAAAGTGGGAAGCATAAGAACCTTTAAATGATTTAAGACAGTTGAATAATAAGAACTAATCCATATGTCGACTATACTTGAACTCTGGGGCAACAATAATTAGCAGCACCCACTGCAGACATTCTGCTCTATCCCTGCACCCCAGCCAAGAGTTTCTTGGGACTTGGTGCTTTGAGAAAGTGGGTGGATTGGCCAGCTTTGAGAAAAGTGAGTCAGATGGGAAGTAAGGATTCAGATCCCTGTGAAGGAGCACAAAGCCTGTAGAACAGATGTCTAGACAGATGGAGGAATAAAGGACAGCCAACGACCAAAGTAGACAAAGAACGTGGGGATTTTTGGACACAAAAACCTACTTGAACAGAGCCCTGTGCAAAGAAGCAATGACATGGAAGTCTGAGACTTGTATAACCACAGACAAATCATTTAATTCACACAATCTTCACTTTCTCAGCTGAGAAGTAAGGAAGTTGGTAACAATGAACTAGAAACCTTCTCTTAGCTCTCAGAGTTATATCGGATCTTATAAACCACTTTCGCTTCCTCATTTGTGCTTAAACATTCCCCGCTATGGCTATGTTGATTAAAGGACAAACTGGTGAAATGTAAAGTTGGAAGAAAGGAAGGAAGGAAGGAAGGAAGGAAGGAAGGAAGGAAGGAAGGAAGGAAGGAAGGAAGGAAGGAAGGGAGGAAGGGAGGAAGGGAGGAAGGGAGGAAGGGAGGAAGGGAGGAAGGGAGGGAAGGAGGGAGGAAGGAAGAAAGCACCTCTTTAAAATGGGGTAGCCAGGACATTCACAACAGTGAATTCCTATAATGTTCTAATTATAATATGTTTTAAGGAAACAATTTGGCATCATGGTTATATTAAAAAAGGTAAAGGACAAACCAGGAACAAAACAGTAAGAGAAACTAAAGAGAGTGTTTTAACATCTGTGTGTATCACAATCTTTTCATAAGGTCTTACAAAAATCCATACCCTGTGAACTGCTTTATCTTGAGCCTTTGACCATAAGATGATGCCCATTCAGGGATGATAAGAAAAATAAAATCATTCAGTTATGAATGAGTCACTATTTCTTGAATCATTTTGTCATTACCACTTCATTAGCAGAAAGTGGAAATGGAGACACATGACACAAGGATTTGCAATAAGAAAACAAAAACATGTAATGCTTTCTACTTCCCAGAAATTTAATCAAAAGATTGTGTTTCAAGATCATAAAGTAAAGGTAATTGTGGCTTCAATTTAGGCAGAAGAAAATTCGAGAGATCAGATGCTTTTATCTGACTTGACTTACCATCAGACAATAGTAAATCTAACAAATCCCTACCCTGAAGTTACAGAATTTAAATTTGCACCATTTAAAGATCAAGGACTGATCTTCCTATTTTCATATTGGTTATTGTGGATTTCTTTTTTTTGAGTCTCAGCTGGATACAGATTACTCAGAGCAAGGCCATAACACACGGGGTTAAGCAAACATAGTGCAAAGCACAAGGACCAGCACAGGGATCCTGGTTTGACTCCCCCAACTCCCCACCTGCGGGGGTTGGGGGGTCGCTTCACAAGCGGTAAAGCAGGTCTGCAGGTGTATAGGTGTCTATCTTTCTCTCCCCCATTCTGTCTTCCCCTCCTCTCTCCATTTTTCTCTGTCCTATCCAACAACAATAATAGAAAGAAGAAAAAAAAAATACTCAGAGCAAGTTAGACTGTGCCAACAGATGGTTTGCATCAGCCATCTATACAAGGTAATCTAGTAACTAGGCTCTTCACAACTCAGTGCAGTAAAAAGAAGAGTCTCTTCTCTGTTAGTGAGATTTACATGGTATGACTTAAACTGCTTTGACATTGTCCTGTCTGTTATTCGAACTCTTATCGTTTGACATGCAGCCTTCTAAGGAGCTGCTTGACTGATTCCACTGCTTCAATTTTATGAGTGTCAGGGTGTCATTTGGTTAAAGGAAATCTCATTTTTATGACCTGATTCCAACAAATGAAGTGGTTGCAAATGGGTTAGGTACAAGTTCTTGGTGTGGAGAAAATTCATTTTCTCAAAGGAAGGAAAGCAAGTGTAATAAATCATCTCTTCTTTACTGGGTATTAGCTTCTGACCAGCAGACTCAGCAAGGAAAGAGAATAAGAGAATGTTGTAGAATAAACCATTTTCTAGAAACTCAGACCATCCCCCTTTTTAAGCAACTGAGCAAGTTTCTGAAGAGACAATACAAGCAAGTTCCCTTTGCTTTATCCTCAGTGGCCTTATTTGCATAACTGATGAGTTTGCTTTTCTTTAATGTCTTCATTTCATGTTCTTAATCTTAGAAGATCTGTGAAGTTTTGTATGTGAATGTGCATAGGATCATTTGGTTCAGACATGAAATAAATATCTATTGGATATATTTTGATTCCAGAGAAGTTTGTGGATTAGGTTTTTTAACTTGTCCTTTACCTGGGATTGGATAAATCTGTTTCCTAGCCTTTGCCTGACCTCACTTTAAACACGAGGCTTCTTCCACACACAGCAGCTTTCATAAGTTGTGAATGTTTCTCTTAATCATAGCAGCAGGGTTGGCTTTCAAAATACCCTTCTCTGACATTGCTCTCAGAGAGAAAGGTATCCTGGTAGATGAAGAATCAAAAGGAAAATTCTTTTGAAACATCTTCAAACACCAAATATCTGTCAGAAGTTTCCTCTAAAGATAAATAAAAAGTAATAATTAAAACCATATCACATCTATTCCCCCATCACCCTTCTAATTAGTGAAGTCCTTCCCCTCCTGATGTTGTGGAAAGAGAAAATGCCATTAATTCTGTGTTCCCATAGCAAACACATTGGTCAGAGCTGACCATGAAGCCATTCATGGACATCAAAGTCCTTCCTGTCACCCACAGGAAGAAGTGGTTGTGGTCTCTCTCCCACAGTGTCCCAACCCGAGGAGAGCTGGCAATGAAAAGGATCTCTGGTGGAATTCAGCCATGCATCCAAGAAGGCAAAAATAGTTCCCTATTAATTCACCTATACCGCTATATACCTGGCCTAGTATAAATTGGTACCAGATCTGTTACAAACAAATTCCAGTCTTTATTCTCTAGCTGAAGAAACATCTGGAGCCACTGGACCTATTAAAGTGTAGTAGTCAAAGTGGATGTGGGGGGATTACAAGATAGCTCACCGGTATAGTGCACCTGCTCTGTCATGCACAGGATCGAGGTTCCAGTCTAGGCCCCCCCCACCCCGCTTCACCAGAGGAAACTTCAGCATTGTGGTATTTTTCCCTTTCGTTATCTGTCTCTGTCTCTGTCTCTCTATCTTCCTTTCTATGGGAAATCAGCCAAGAAGGCCAGGTGGTGGTGCACCTGGTTTAGTGCACATAGTACTAAGTGATAGGAAACTTCCAGATTGTAGCCCCTGGATATGCTTATAATCTGATGCTGATGCATTTGTAAGTGGGCTTCAATACAGGACGGAAAGACCGAAAATCTAATAAAGGGTTAAGAATGTGTAGCGAGTCTGAGATAGTGCAGGTGGTCAGGACAGTGATGATGCAGGCTGGCCTTCACTGGGTGAGCAAGTGATAACAAGTAGAGATGTGAGGGTCACACTGAACTTTGAGAAGGCAGCTTCTGGTGCCCTGGCTGGCTTCTGCCTTCCTAAAGGTACCCGCCCCCCTGCCCCAGTGGTGTATCTTGTGCTGAGGCTAAACTTTCCCAAATGCAGCTCCTCCGCAGGAAAGATAACAGTAACTAAGACAACTAGACCCTGAGCAATGGGTCCAAGTCCCACCCCTTCACCTTGCAGCCTCTGCTTCTGCAATGACACTTTCTGCTCTCAAGTCTGTACCCTGTCTATAAACTTGTGCCATCCCTTTGCTTAAGGCCAGACTTATCAGAAAGGTCTGCGCTCCTGGCCTGCACGTAATAAAAGGCTCCTTTCTTCCTCCACCCACCTTGGCTTCGTTCATCTTGATTATTAATAGAGTCCTTAACATAAGCACAAGGACCTGCACGAGGGTCTGGGTTTGAGCCTCCACTCCCCCCTTGCAGGAGTAAGCTTCATATGTGGTGAAACATGTCTTCATGTGTCTATCTTTCTCTCCCTCTCTCTCTATCTCCCCTTCTCTCAATTTCTCTCTGTCCTATGCAACAAAATGGTTAAAAAAAAATAGTTACCAGGAACAAGAGATTCATAGTGCCGACACTGAACCCTGGTGATAACCCTTTAGGCAAAAAAAAAAAAAAAAGGAAAAAGCCAACTTGAAATTGTAAAGCCCTGGCAACAACCACAATAAAAACAAGATGAAGCAAGGAAAAAAAAAAAAAAACACCAAAGTGGATGTGACAATCTCCTATCAGAGTCAACTAACATGCTGTCAAATAGCATAATCAAATTACAAAATCTGGGGGAGCAGGAGTGGGCTGGTGGTACCACATCTAGTTCAGTATGCATGTGTTCAAGGACACAGGTTCAAGTCCCTGGCCCCCACCTGCAATGTGAGAAGTTTCATGAGTGAAAGTGCTACAGGTGTCTCTATCTCTCTCTCTCTCTCCACTCTTCCCTTACTTCTCCTTCCTTTCTCATTTTCTTTTGTTCTATCAAAAACAGAATTTTAGGGAGTCGGGCTGCAGTGCAGCGGGTTAAGCGCAGGTGGCGCAAAGCACAAGGACTGGCATAAGGATCCCGGTTCGAACCCCGGCTCCCCACCTGCAGGGGAGTCGCTTCACAGGCGGTGAAGCAGGTCTGCAGGTGTCTGTCTTTCTCTCCTCCTCTCTGTCTTCCCCTCCTCTCTCCATTTCTCTCTGTCCTATACAACAACAATAATAACTACAACAATAAAACAACAAGGGCAACAAAAGGGAATAAATAAATAAAATAAATATTAAAAAATTTAAAAAAAACAACAGAATTTTAAAATAAGTAAATAAATAAAATAAAATAACCAAATATTCCATGAACAGCTCCATACAAGTGAAGGGAATCCTAAGATGACAGCACTATCCTGAGTACCTATAAGATTTGCTAGAGTCCTCTGTCCTATTCCTGTGGGGAGGGTTGTAGTGTTCAGACCTGTTTCCTAGCAAGTTTCCAACACAAATAGAAATACCATCTAAACTCTCTATATAAAACTACAGAAGATTCTGTAGTGTCAAAGTAACCCTGAGAAAAAAATGATAAAACTGGAGGCATTACATTTTCTGAGTTTAAAGTAAACCACAAAGCTATAACAATCAAAACAATATGATGCTGTCATAAAGATATCCATGTAGATCAATAGAGCAGAATTAAACCAAGGAAATAAAACCCCACATAGACATTCAACTAACATTTGAAAAGGGAAATAAAAATAATTAATGGATAATGATAGTCTCTTCAATAAATAGCAGGGAAACAAAATAGCTACCTGCAGATAAAAGAAATAGGACTCCTATTTTATACTACTCACAAAAATATCTTAAAAACTTAAACATAATATGGTGATGATGTGTATGATACAGCAAATCCTAACAAAGGGATTTTTTAAAGTTAACCCAATTGCCAAACATTGTGATTACAGCAATAACCATCTATTGTCTTCTTAAATCCTAAGACAACAGGAACCTTCTGCTTCCTCTATAGAACCTATATTTCCCCCAGTCCTGGAACTTCTGGGGTGGGGCTCACTTTCCTACATGCTTCTCTCAATTCATACCAAATGATATTGCATCCACCGATCCCAATCTAATCAACGCAACGAGTACCACCTCAGCATGCTTCACTTCAGACTGTGTCCAGAGACGTCAGGCATGGAATGTTAACCCTTCACCCTCATTACTCAAGTGAGACCTTTCCTTTTATGGTATTCTCTTATTCCATTCCAGGAGGTTCACTTCCTAACAAAGTCCCAAAACCTAGATATAAACCAGGTCCCATAAAATAGAGCATACGTCCACTTATGAATCCATCCATAAATTAGGGCAAAATATACACCTGAAAGCAAAAATACACAATAGTCTGTAGTGGGTCAGTATCAAGTTCATAATGAAATAGTGTCTACTTAGACATAGATACTCTCCTCACCTACTTCCTGTTACAGTTCTCTCACTCACTCCAAAGCTAACCTTATCAAAGCAAGGACTGCAAAAGCTGAATAAGGGCAAGAGACTAGCATACTTTAACAATGACTCTTTAGTCACTATCAGGCCATTCTATCAGCTGGGGCCCTAATCGGGAAGTCCTGAGATTTCCAAACAGACTTGATGGGCCTAGACCTCAAATAAATCCCTCTCTCCATTGTTACCTGTCATTTCTATCAGGAACAACACAATAGACCCCTTAGTGGGCCCCTATAGGACCTTGCCCTCAACTTGGATCAACAATGGTAAGGAATTTCCATCCTTTGAAGAGAGGATGGACAACATATTCTATGCTACACCTGAGGAAGATGGGCCGATATTGGGGCAGCCTGGAATGTTCCTACTCATGACCACAGAATGTGAGCTCAGATCTAGAGGGATGCAGAGATCACATGGGCTCCTAAGCTGAGTATGGGCCCCAGATCACATCAAATTGATGAGGGTTTATAGTCAACAATATTTATACTCCTTTCCCATATTAGAAAGCTGCTCTCTTCCCTTATCCAGCTTTCTGGTCCTTTTTCCAGCCATAACATCATCTCTTCAGACAATAACTTGGATCCACCAGCATATTAGATTTCAGGATCAGGGGCAAAAAGAAAAAAAAGAAGAAGAAAAAAAAACTAGTATAGCTACAGGCCCTTTGGAATTTAACTAAAATATGCCTACTGACTATCTACAAAGTAGAGCCCCCCCCCCCCCCGCAACTCTTCATCTGCACTGTTTCTTTAGGTTCATGATTGGTCAACAACTTGTTTGGCTTTGTATGTTAACTCTCTTGTCAACCACCAGGTTCCAGATGCTAACATGATGCCATCCAGATTTCCCTGGACAGACAATGCCACCAATGTGTCCTGGAGCCCTGCTTCCCCAGAGCCCTTCCCCACTAGGGAAAGAGAGAGGCAGGCTGGGAGTATGGATCGACCTGTCAATGCCCATATTCAGCTGGGAAGCAATTACAGAAGCCAGACCTTCAACCTCCTGCAACCCACAATGACCTTGGGTCCATATTCCCTGAGGGATAAAGAATAGGAAAGCTATCAGGGGAGGGGATGGATACAGAGTTCTGGTGGTGGGAACTGTGTGAAGTTATACCCCTTTTATCCTATGGTTTAGTCAATGTTTCCTTTTTATAAATAAAAAATTAAAAAAGAAACTTAAACATAAAGTGAGTAGACTGAACTCAACCTGGTGAGGCATGTACCTTATTATCTAAAAATCCCAGCATCATATGGCTTCACCAATGTGAAGTGCCACAGGTATTGTGGCAGTGATGTGCTAAGAGATGTTTCTCAGTCTCTATTTCTCAGTCTCTATTTCTCTGAAATTAAACCAATCTACATGAGAACAAAGGAATCACACATAAGCAAGGTCCCAGCACAAAAGAAAAAAAAAAAGAAGAAAGAAAGAAAAGAAAAAAAAAACGAAATGTCTTCTATAAGAAAAGTCAGAGGCAAACATTCTGGAGAGGTAAACAATCAGGGAAGTAAACCAGAGGGCTCTCTACCCTCATCCTACCACGACTTGAAGTCTCTTTCATCAGGAATCTTTATATATATATATATATATATATATATATATATATATATATATATATATATATAATCAGCAATAAAAGGGAAGTGAATCTGGGAGACACCAGAGGATGTCAGACACTGTTTCACTTATCTGAAAGAGAAGAGAAAGAAAGAAAAGACACTTGGAAGTAGTAATAGGTGTAGGGGTAAACTAGAAACGAATTGCAGGCAAGACCATTGAAAAATTGGGAAAACAATTATATACACAGATGTAGATAGACAGTTGTAGAATCACCCCCATATCAGTGACCTTGAGAGAACTGCTGTATTTTTCCGTGGGAGGGATGAGACACAGAACTCTGGTGGTGGGAACTCTGGAATTATATCCCTACTACCTTACAGTTTTGTAAATTAATGGTAAGTCACTAGTAAAAATAAATGAAAAGGGAGTAGGGCTGTAGCACAGCAGGTTAAGCGCAAGTGGCACAAAGCACAAGGACCGGCATAAGGATCCCGGTTCGAGCCCTGGCTCCCCACCTGCAGGGGAGTCGCTTCACAAGCGGTGAAGCAGGTCTGCAGGTGTCTATCTTTCTCTCCCCCTCTGTCTTCCCCTCCTCTCTCCATTTCTCTCTGTCCTATCCAACAACTATGACAATAATAATAACTACAACAATAAAACAACAAGGGCAACAAAAGGGAATAAATAAATAAAATAAATATTATAAAAAAATAAATTAAAAATAAATTGGGGGGGCAGTAGTGCACAGGGTTAAAGGCACATGGTGTCTATCTTTCTTTAGCCCACTTTGTCTTCCCCTTTATTTGATTTCTCTCTGTCATATCCCACAACAGCAATGACAGCAACAAAATAGAAAAAATGCCTGCCAGGAGCAGTGGATTCATATTGCAGGCACTGAGCCCCAGCAATAATGCTAGAGTCAGAGAGAGAGAGAAAGAGGGAGAGAGAGGGAAAGAGAGAGAGAGAGATATACTGTACATTACTTATATTTGGGACCTAGCCAGAATTCCAAGAAAATAGAATAGAACTGTGGTTGTCAGGCACTGAGGCAGATTTTGTAGACATTCTGATAAAGGATATAAATTTTCAGATATAGGATGAAAAAATTCTGAGAATCAATGCTCAGCATTGACAAAACCCTATTCTGTACTAAAGTGGCCCAAAGAGACTTGATCTTAAATATTCTCCCCCACAAAAAGGAGGTGGCAGTTATTGACATAATGGTGAGGTGTTAGCTAATACTGCAGTGGTCATCATATTACAACCTATGTCTATCAGACCATCACACCATACACCTTAAACATACATAGTGTTACGTGTCACTTATGTCCCAACAGAGCCCGAGAGTGTTTCCAGTGAATCTCATGTCTTGAACATTAATTGTTTCACCACCGTTCCTTGTATGTTTCTCTTATTTCCTAGGATTAGAAATAAAGTGAAGTTGCACAATTCTAATTATCTCTGGACACTTAGTAGACTTTGACTTTTTTTCTCAAATGTTAACCATTCCTGGATTTTGCATTCTTTGTTAGAGTACTGCAAATACTAAGAGATGAAATGGATCAAATAGTCAGTCTCTCTCTCCCTTTCCTTCTTTTTCTCCCTGTGTGTGTCTCTATACTATATACTAACTATCCCAAACTATATGAAAGTAAATTATGTACGCAACACAATGGTACTCAAGTGTTCAGAGTGAGTCCCTCATTCAAAAAAAGTGATGGATCCACTGGACGTTTTCCCAGATTAACCTGGGAGATGTAATTTAACTAAATTAATCCTATTCTCCCCAATATTTACCACCTTAATTATAAATAGCACGTAAGAACGATTGAGAGATATTTCTTGAGGTTAACTGAACAGAAAGGATTCTGAAGGAACAAAGTCTTCTAATTCTCCTGCAGACTCCAGCCCCATAAAAGCCTGTAACCACAGGGCAGCCTGATTGATTGTTGATACAGCTCACTGCCAAATACCCAGGATGCCAAAGTCAGTCTCAGACAGAAGCTGAATTATCCCTGTGGGGGCCTGTGAAGACAGCCCTTACCCCAAGACTCAAATTTCTCTCTTAGTGAGATTTCAGCTTTAGAAAATACCATTAAATACTTTATGATCATAAGGCTTCAAATGCTCTATATTTCTTCTGCTTTATTGGGTTTTTTTTCTCTGCTCCTTAAAAAAAAGTGCTTTCTAAATTCTCTGCTAAGGAAATACAAAGTTGTACTTTAAGGAGAGAAAAAAGTATCCACGTTAATAGCTCTTGTTGTAAAGATGTTCAAGAAACTGGAACAACTTTTCTTCAAAGCTCACTGACTTTTACTGCTGACATGCAAGTGAATGGTGGCTGGTCCTTAGTGTTCAGCTTAGTGAGATGCTTCAGCTCAGCTCCCTGACTCCATAGCAGCTGGGAAGCCTGCCAATCTTGACTGTTTTCTGCTAGGTTGAATTGATCCCACAAAGAAAGGGTTCCTAATAGGAGCTCTAATTCTTCTACCTGACTACTGAGAAGGGTTGTGGTTGGAGAAGTCAAGGTTCTTTAGTTGCTCATAGTCAGACAGGAAAAAAAAAATAAACCTGAATTTTCCCCCATCCTCTTTTATTTATTTATTTTTAATAAAGTCTAAGAGGCAGCTTGGTTGCTATTTATTTCATAAGATTATTTGGTTTAGTTATCTATATTCCACATAAGAGCAAAACCATTAGATAGTTGTCTTTCACCTTTTTACTGATTTCATTCCATAATTACATCCATTCCATTTTACTCCAGCCCTTTTGTTTCAAATGATAAAATGTAATCATTTCGACCTGCCAATGTCCATACCCAGAGGAGAAGCAATTACAGAAGCCAGGACTCTCACCTTCTGCACTCCAAAAAGGATTTTAATCCATACTCCCAGTTGGGGAGAAATGATAGAGGGAAGATGACCAGAGGGCTCTGAACTCCAACTCCACCAGGAACTGGAAAGAGAAAAGGAAAAAGAAAGGGACATTTGGATGTAGTAATAGGTGTATGTGTGACTTGGAAAGGAAGAGAAGATGGGACCTTAAAAAATGGACTAACGGGGTCAGGTGGCAGTGCACCTGGTTAAGCGCTCACATTACAGTGCACAAGGACCTGACCTCAAACCCCTGGCCCCCACCGGAAGGGGGAAGCTTCATGAGTAGTGAAGCTGGACTGCAGGTGTCTCTCTGTCTCTCTCCCTCCCTATCTCCCCATCCCCTCTCAATTTCTCTCTATCCAATAATAAATAAATAAATAAATAAGATTTTTAAAAAATGAACGAAGAAGAAGAAGGAGGAGGAGGAGGTGGAGGAGGAGGAGGAGGAGGAGGTGGAGGAGGAGGAGGAGGAGGAGGAGGAGGAGGAGGAGAAGAAGAAGAAGAAGAAAGAGAGAGAGAACAAGATTATCATTCCAGCATATGTAGTACTGCCAATGACCTAGGACTTTGTTTTTCTTTTTTTTAAAGTATGCTATTATACATTGCAGAGCAGTATTCTTTTGAATCTATATTCAACAAATCACTTACACAGTTATCTGTTCACTTTTAGGTTGGTTCCATATTTAGGCTATTTTCAGCAGTGCAGCTGTGAATATAGTGGTATCTATATCCTTTTAAATCAGTATTTTCATGTATTTTGGGCACATGCCTAGGGGCAGTATTGCAGGTTCATAAGGTATTTCCATCTTTATTTGTAAGGACTTTCCTAACTGTTTTTCACATGGGCTGCCTAAGTTTGCATTCCCACCAACAGTGGAAAAGATTTCCCTTTTTCCCCACAGCCTCACCAGCACTTGTCCCCCTTATTTGCCTCCATTCCTTTGGTATTTGACTGTATAAGCAACTGAATTTCTTTCTTTCTAATACTTTTATTTATTTATTATTGGCCAGAGACAGAGAGAAGTTGGGAGGAGAGGGAAAGATAGAGAGGAAGAGAGACAGAGATACCTGCAGCACTGCTTCACCTCTTGTGAAGCTTCCCCCTTGAGGCTGGGGAGCAGGGGCTTGAACCCAGGTGCTTGTGCACTGTACTGTGAGCACCTAACCAGGTGCACCACCACCTAGCCCCAGCAATTGAATTTCAAAATCAGTCTTCACAGTGCCTGATGTGCAGTCTGACTACTGAAGTTCAAATCTGAGACAAAAGTCACCCAGGAATACAGAGAACCAGCGTGTGTTGGTGGATAAGCAGGTAGGTAGTGGGCAAGACTCACCAGCATAAGGGCCTAGGTCATTGGCAGCACTACATATGCTGGAATGATAATCTTGTTCTCTCTCTCTCTCTCTCTCTCTCTCTCTCTCTCTGTCTGTCTTTCTCCTCCTCCTCCTCCTCCTCCTCCTCCTCCTCCTTCTTCTCTCTCCTCTGATTCGCATATATGAGGTCCTAGTTTAATCCTCTGTACCCCATCCGCTAGAGTAATGATCTCATTCTCACTAACTCCCACAAAATAAACACATTCAGAGAAAGCTAGAAACAGGCTGGGGGTATGGATCTACGTGTTGACACCCAGATCCAAGAAAGAAGCAGTTATAGAAGCCAGACCTTCCACCTTCTGCACCCCGTAGGATCCTGGGTCCATACCCCTAGAGGGATGAAGAATAGGAAAGCTTCCAATGGAAGGGAAGGGATGTGGAATGCTGGTGGTAGGAATTGTGTGGAATTGTATCCTTTTATCCCACAATCTTGCCAATCATTATCAAGTCACTAATATAAAATAAAATAAACACATTAATTTAAATAAAAGAGTACTGTGTGCCATTATTTCCAGAAAGAAAGACAGAGACAGAAAGACCACAGAAGCCAAACTTCCTCCAACGTTGTAGGGGCTGGCTCCCTCACGTGGCAAAGCACTCTATCCAGATGAGCAATTTTGCTAACCGCATGCATGGTATCATTAAAACCTGACATTTTTTTTTTTTTTCTTTGCTGACCTGTTTGGTGTTGTTTGGATTATCCATCCAGTTGGAGAAGAACACTGAGGGGTATGGTGTTTTCCCTCGCACCATAACAGATGCAAGCTTACTTACCTCAGCTCATTTGTAAATTGCATGAGTAAGTCCTAAGCCCCATTATAAATATTTTTCTGCTTGAATTAGCTAAAAGGAAATTATTATTTGCCACAAACTGTCTCTGATACACATTTGCTGATGGGCAGACTAATTCAAGGAACGCCATGCAACCAACATCTCCCTTTGCTATGTAGATGTCCCAGAGATCAAAACAACTTAAATGAAAAGGGAAATTATCTCAGACAACAAATAAAAATAGTTCTATCCAAACCCAATGAACCATACATATTCAATTTTAAGCTCATCAAACTCCTTAAAATGAAGTCAAAGAGTCAGAAAATTCAGTTATCTTTAAGCTGAAATGTGTTTTGCTTTTCCCATTCCATTGAGATGTTTCAAAGCCTGGTCTTTTACACCTGCTCATGATGATTACCTCCCAATAGATCTCATATCTCCTATGAACAGCATGCTTTACAGAGCAAGCAACACAGAACAAAAGATGGAGATGAAAGGAAGCAAAGGCTACAGGAAAAAAATATATATATATGAAAAAAAACTGGTCACGATATCCTTTCCAATTAGATGGGTCACAGTTAGGTCCTCAACAACAACAGCAACAACAAGATACATTCCTTTCCAAATAGGAAGGAGATTTGTATTTCCAGAAAAAGCTCAAGTCTGTTTGTTTGTTTGTTTGTTTTAGTTTAAATGTTAAGCAGCACCACATTATGTAGCATTATGCCTATTGAAATGGTGGCAAACGTTTAGAGTTTGGCAACTAAAATATTTTATTATCCAAGTTCCAATACCAACTATCTCTGTGAGTTTAGGTTAGTTATTGAATCCTAAGTTTCTGTTTCCTGATCTAAAATAGAGCCACTAAAATACAGTCAGAGCAATGAACTCATTTTATGCATCCAAATGAAAGAGAGCAAAGCAGAGCATTGTGTTGTCGGCAATATTTCAAGATGATAAAGTATTGTTTTTATTATGGTGGGGCTATACATGTAATCATGATGACTTCACTATGTGTTTTCAGTTAGATGTGTTTCAGCTGACGAATCCATGCTCAATAATTGTAATCAAGCATTGCCAAGATTTTAGGTGTATGGCCACATTTACCAGAACCTTATGAAGCAGTCTCCACTTGATAGATGAAACAAAGCAGGGGAAAGAACCCTGAATTGATCGAGGAAATAGCATTCTTGAAATTGAAATGCTATAATTCAAGCTTAGAAATAGAACTCTAGAATCTATATATTTAATACCAAAGAAATATTCATCAGGATGCTGGCCAGGCTTCCCTGGACTGAAGACCCCACCAATATGTCCTGGAGCTCCGCTTCCCCAGAGACCCATCCTACTAGGGACAGAGAGAGGCAGACTGGGAGTTTGGACCGACCAGTCAACGCCCATGTTCAGTGGGGAAGCAATTACAGAAGCCAGACCTTCTACCTTCTGCAACCCACAATGACCCTGGGTCCATGCTCCCAGAGGGATAGAGAATGGGAAAGCTATCAGGGGAGGAGATGGGATATGGAGATTGAGTGGTGGGAATTGTGTGGAGTTGTACCCCTCCTACCCTATGGTTTTGTTAATTAATCCTTTCTTAAATAAAAAAAAAGAAAAAGAAAAAAGGAAAGAATATTTAAAGAAAATAAAATACACTTGAGGGGGGCAGGCGGTAGTGCATTGGGTTAAATGCACATGGCACAAAGTGCAAGGACCAGCTTAAGGATCCAGGTTTGAGCCCCCTGGGTCCCTAGCTGCAGGGGGCATCGCTTCACAAGCAGTGAAGCAGGTCTGCAGGTGTCTATCTTTCTCACCCCCTCTCTGTCTTCCCATCCTCTCTCCATTTCTCTCTGTCCTATCCAACATCAACAACAACAATAATAATAACAGCAACGATGAACAAAAAGGGTAACAAAAGGGGAAAAAAATGGCCTCCAGGAGCAGTGGATCCGTAGTGCAGGCAATGAGCCCCAGCAATAACCCTGCAGGCAAAATAATAATAATAATAATTAAATAAAAGACTCTTGACACACTCTATAAAAAAGATTGCAGCCAGTTTGTGACTCAGTGAAGTATAGAACATTCACATAAGTCCCTGCATTATATACACCAGGAGAAGTGGGAATACTGCATGATCTCACTCAAAGGGGTGGGGAGAGAGGCTTGTAAAACAAACACACAGCCTGTGGAAATAGCACAGAAGGCTACACAACAGGTTTTTATGTCTCAAGTTCAGCAATACTCAGGTTCAATTCTCAGCACCAGCAGAAGCCATAACCCCTTAAATCAATTTTTAAAAAGACCAAAAAATAATAAATAAAATAAATCTTAAAAAATCTTAATTTTTAAAGTGTAATGTGTTCTTATAGCATATTTATTTAGTATCTTTTGGTATGAAAAAAATTAGGAACTGGCCAAATAAAAGGAATCGTCTACATTCACAGTGGTCTAGTTTTGTAATTACTGCTATCTGGAAACATAAAGAACTAAACAGTATGAAAAGACTCCATGCTGTCACAACTAACAAACAGCCTGCTAACCCCAAGGCTATGTTGTATTGACTGTTAGGAATAATGATATGATTGCTCTGTGGTGTGCTTAGTTAGGGAAGTAGGCTGAACTGTAAATCCCAGAATTCCCTTTCTTGGGTATTTCTCATTGTGATAAATCCCTGAGGACTTTTGTCATATGATTTAAAATAAAAAGCAGCAAGAGGGAGTCTGGCGGTAGCTCAGTGGGTTAAGTGCATGTGGCGGGAAGCGCAAAGACTGGCACAAGGATCCTGGTTCAAGCCCTGGCTCCCCACCTGCAGGGGAGTCACTTCACAGGCGGTGAAGCAGGTCTGCAGGTGTCTATCTTTTTCTCCCCTTCTCTGTCTTCCCCTCCTCTCTCCATTTCTCTCTGTCCTATCTAACAATAACAACAACAACAACAACAATAATAACTACAACAATAAAAAACAAGGGCAACAAAAGGGAAAATAAATAAATATTAAAAAAAAATTTAAGCAGCAACATTGTAACACACACACACAATTTCTCTCAGTATTCAGTTAAACATCATCCAAATGCACCTGTGAATGGATCTTGTAAATGTATTTGAATTCCTTGATCTACTGATTTTAAGTCCATTAGGATGGAGATGATTTTCAGTGGTCCTGAATCAATCACTTGAAAGTTTCTCCTAGGATTGTTTAGACTTCGCTTGAGATCCAGGACTCCAACTAGTAGCTGGGTCCACAGTTGTTTCCACTTTTCCTGAAGCTTGAGTGTGAACAACAAGCTTACCCCAGGGGTATGTACTTAGAGCCTGCTCACAGTCTCAGGTGAAGTGACTGCCTCCCCTGTGGTTTTTTTCTCTGACTTGGCTGGCCTGCCAAATAGGCCAGTCACTTCCTCCTGACGATTCACTTGTTCATTTGGGCCTGTGTTGCTATGAAATTGCCTCTGTCCGCTACCTTGCAGATAGCTCGTCTCCTCATTCCCATTGATCTCCAGATAATTCGTCATTTCTCCTTTGACTATTCAGTGACGCAGGTGTTATGCAGGAGCATGTCATTCTATATCCATGTTTTGAGGTTTTTCTTTTCCACTTTTTTTTCCACATTTCAAACTCAAACTGGAATGTTATTTCTTTCTTTTTTTTTAATTTCTTTATTGGAGGATTAATATTTTTCACTTTCGTTGTTGGTTTCTAACTTCATACTGTCCTGGTCTGATAAAACACCTTTTAAAAGTATTTTTTATTAGATAGGACAGAGAGAAATTAAGAGAGGAGATGGAGATAGAGAGACAAAGAGAAACACCTGCAATATTGCTTCACCACTCTCAAAGCTTCCCCCCTGCAGGTAGGTGGGGACCAAGGGCTCAGTGGTTGAGCCCCCAACTATGAAAACCTTTTATGGTTTCAGTCTTGACATGTTTATTAAGTTTGTTATTTTGTCCCATCAGTCCTCAAGAATGATCTATGTGCACTTAAGAGAATGAGAGTTCTTTTTTTTTTTAAATAGTAAATTCTGCACAAATAAATTCCATTCCAGTCTTGGATAAAGGAATGTGGCAACCATGTTTGACTAAGAGGCAGTTGGGAGGAAGAAGCACTCATTCACTCTCTGGTCCCCTGCCCCTCTGTTTTTTTCCTACTGGCTGAACTCAAATAGAATTTAGGAGCAGGCTGGCCTTCCCTAATGACTAAATATCAAGAGGTGGTTTTGATTTGGAGCTGCATCAAGATCTGCCTGTTCAGTTCTGAAAGCCACCAGGTTCCAGATGTTACCATGATGCCAATTGGACTTCCTGGGCAGATGACCCCCACCAATGTGTCCTGGAGCCCCACTTCCCCAGAGCCCCGTCTCACTAGAGAAAGAGAGAGAGAGGCTGGGAGTATGGATCAACCTGACAACACCCATGTTCAGCAGGGAAGCAATTACAGAAGCCAGACCTTCCACCTTCTGCATCCCACAATGATCTTGGGTCCATACTCCCAGAGGGTTAAAGAATAAGAAAGCTAACAGGAGGGGATGGGATACAGCGATCTGGTAGTGGGAAGTGTGTGGAGTTGTACCCCTCTTATCCTATGGTTTTGTCGGTGTTTCCTTTTTATAAATAAATAAATTTTTTAAAAAAGAAAAAAAGACATGGCTTTTGATTTGTTTTGTTTTACCACAGTACTGTTAACCTCTGCCTTATAGTGGTGCTGAGGCTCAAACCTTGGACCTTTGGTGTCTCAAGCATCAAGGTCTTTGTTTATAACCATAATGCTATCTCCTCAACCCACCCTTGTTGGTTGAGGAGATAGCCATATGATCTGTTTCTTGCTGTAAGGTGTGTTTTGATATGTCCGATAATAATAATAATGTCGACACTGAAGTGTCCCTAGAGGTCATTTAGAACTCCCCGAGTGCTGCTGGGTATCCTCGTACTGGGTGTGTATATGAGTGTT